>NC_068991.1:6944176-6954916 GCF_001194135.2 Octopus bimaculoides | reverse complement strand
ATATTTTTTGTCTTGTCAGGAACACATTATAGAACATTGGAATGAAACAAACACAGATTTCCACAACTTATTAGTGAATTTGTACAGAGAAAAGACTCAAGAGATCATATTGCATAGATCCTCTTTAAATTCTGATTGTAAGTTTTTACTAAGCCATAGGGTTGATGCATAATTATTGCGGCTTTTTTTCAACAAATTTTATTCAACAAAAACAATGACAATATTTAACAAAAACGCCAAGCAAATGGGAAGTAATAGTTGAAGTAGATGGTGAATATGCTCTGGAATAATCATTTAAAGATGTTTTTGTTACATGTTGTTATTGTTTTTGTTGAAGAAAAGCTGCAGTAATTATGCATCAACCTAATATTTTTCTTATGCTAAACTGACAATTTTAAAAATTTTTGATTTCTCAAAAGATATTTTTTTAATTATTTGTTTTTTATTATCATACTGCAAAATATATAAACTTTTAATAAATTGAAATACACTTGTATGATGTTTTTTTTAGGATTTATCTTCTATCTTTTTTCTTTTACTTGTTTCAGTCATTTGATTGGGGCAGTGTCTTGAAGAATTTTTAATAGAATGAATCTCTTTTGTTTCTTTTTAGCACCAGAATTCCAAACGGCTACTGAGGAACTGGAACAGTTTAAGGGTAAACTCATATCTTTCCTTGAGAGCTCACAATATTACACACCAGAGCGACTCTTGTCGTACTTTCCCCTTGATGGTAAGCTTCAGATTAAAGTGATTTTGTGTGGGTTCATGTGTGTACATGTGTGTGTGTATCATGGTCTAGACCAGGGGTTGCCAAGGGGAGCTGGCGAAGAATTACAGGGGTTCGATGATAGCTAAGGGAGATTACTCTGTCCTATATGTCAACCAGATCCGTTTTGTGCTTGTCTCGCTACTGATTACTTTGATCTCGTAATCCAAAGTAATCTCATTTTAAACTGTAGATCACAAGGCAAAGTAGCACGTTTCTTTGTCTTAAGAAATGATGAGAATTTAGTACTGGTTTCTTGTAAAATGGGCATCAAGCTGTAGAAACTCTGCCGGATCAGATTGGAGCCTGGTGCAGCCTTCTGGCTTGACAATCCTCAATCAAATCGTCCAACCCATGCTAGCATGGAAAGCGGACGTTAAATGATGATGATGATGATGATGATGATGCAGCTGCCTTTGTCTCGTTGCTGATCACATTGTAAAAATCTTTAGCCAACATCTTACAGGTTTTTAGAAATTGAAAAGTAAACTAAACAGTAACCTACAGTAATCTCCCCTGTTGATTACCTGCCAAAGAGGCACCTAATAACGTTTCCTTTCTCCCTTATTCCCTTATTGATAATTATTTTTCCTGCCTACACTAGTAAATATTTCATCTTTGTAATGAAATATTCCAACTGACATGTTTAGTCTTCTCTTCTTCCTCACAGCCTAAAATTTATTCCACTGTTTGTATTCTTTGCTTAAAAATAGGTTTGGAAATAAAGATTATAAAGATACTTTGATCTGGTTTTATTGTCTATTCATTTAGATTTCTATGAAGAGCGGGCAATATTACTTGGGCGACTTGGCCGGCATGAACAAGCACTCGCTATTTATGTCCATGTTCTCAACAATCATAGTTTGGCTGAACAGTAAGTATTAGGTTTCGTCCTATTTTTCAATCCTTTTGATATCAACATGCCTAAACTCACCTTGGTGCTATGACACAAAATCCATGTTTTCAAGTGATTTGAATGATAAACTTCCATCAAAATTTCATACTAAGTTATGTCCCAAACAAGCTTAATAACGACCAAGATATTTTACTTAAATTCTTCATTATTTTAAAAGCTTAGGTTTACAGTTATCACGTAGGCACTTTAGATTTCTTTTAAAACATTTTATTACATTTAAATTTCTATCTTACAAACTGAAAAGGGGAGCTTGGTAGAATTAACTAAATTAGCATAGAATAATGGTTTCATATTTTTTTTATAATTAAGATCTAAACTGTTAATATATGAATGCGAAAGAGATAGTTGAATAACTGTAAACCTACTTTTGGGCCACTCTGTATTTCAAGAGAAATATGGTCACAAAATGTGACGTTTGATTAATTTAAGATTGTCATTGAATGAACGTGTGTTAATCTTGGTCTAGCATTTCAGCTTTGATCATCCTGTCTTTTTGTATATGTAGGACTACAGTGTTCCATGTGAATCACTTTTTTCTTTCCCTAAAGTTGGTAGGTTGTGATTTCAGGAAATATATCGGCAATCGGTGATTTATTGCACGCATAGGAATATAGTCTTCACCTTTCTCCTAGTAGGACATAAAGAGTTACGTCCCTTTAGAAAGATGCCGCGTTTAAATTTTCACAGTCTTGTATTTCACTGGATTTTGTACGGCGCCTTTCCTTTTGGAAGGAATGTAAGTTTTTGTGTGAGGGGTCTAAGCTTCATGTGGGTGACCTGTATTAGGAAAGTAGGCCAAAGAAAAAGGATATATATATATATATATGCATTAATTCCTATTTCATTTTTCACACATTTAGTTGTGTAGGTTGAACTATGGAAAATGTTAGGGAAAGAAACCTCACTCTTTCTTGCAAGACGTACCAATACATACATCTAAAGCAAAATCTTTTCAGGGGCTCTTATAATAGTATAGTGGATCCCCAATTTACAGTTTTATTGCGTGGACCCTCAAAAATCTTATATGGACTCTCAGAGGCTATTTGAACCCTGATTGAGAACCACTGATCTATATTGTTGCGCATATCCCAAACACCAGCACTACGGAATAGCACAGTAAAGGGAAACAACTTTGCTGTAAGAAAATAAAATGTACCGATTCATTCAGGAAAACTGTTCATTGGAGGAAATAAGAACGAAAACCTCGAAGGTATTCTGAGTGTGAAAAACAGAAATGTTTTATGTATTTTACAGAATTGAAAAAGGAAATGAAATTTTGGTTGTATTTTATTTTTTAGGTATTGTATCAACCATTATGACGGAGCTAAAGAAGGTAATAAAGATGTAAGTAAATGAAGTTTTTTTGTGTATTGATATGGGAACAGGCTTGGTTGAGTGCCAGAGACATTGCAGCCCTTTTGAGTCTTTTCAATGGCTCAGTGGTTAGAGCATTGAGCTTACGATCGTGAGGTTGTGAGTTCCATTCCTGGACCGGGCTGTGTGTTGTGTTCTTGAGCAAGACACTTTATTTCACGTTGCTCCAGTTCACTCAGCTGGCAAAAATGAGTTGCGACTTCACAGGTGCCAAGCTGTATCGACCCCTTTGCCTTTCCCTTGGATAACATCAGTGGCATGGAAAGGGGAAGCTGGTATGCAAGGGCGACTGCTGGCCTTCCATAAACAACCTTGCTCGGACTTGTGCCTTGGAGGGTAACTTTGTAGGTGCAATCCCACGGTCAGCCATGACCGAAGGGGTTCTCCTCACTCATAACCAATGACATCCTTGGACAAGAATTTGTCGTTTGTGATATAAGAAAATGTGAATAAAACTTTCACTTATGTTGCAAGTAACCACCTGGCTGAATAAAAAAATCTAATATATGCAATTGAAGCAGTATTCAATTTAAACAGGCATCTATGTATCATACTAAATGTAGACACACTGTTGATAGGCCAATTACTGTGGTATATATTCTGAAGTAACATCTATTATTGTGCTGTTTTAAAGACAATGAATATCAGAGAGAGGTGAAAATTCATCCCAGGAATTGTCTGTGATTGTACCAAATGCATTTCGGTCTTTTTGTGGGTCTTTTCAATATTCAGACATATTTGCATGCAGTCACATGTTTAGATGAGAATTTGCCATTTCTGATATTAGGAAAAAGTGATTGAAACGTTCACTGATGTTGCAAACAGCCACCTTACTGATTTTTTTAAAACCCACAAGTCCATAAGGGACGTTATCTCTGATCAAATACTGCAGTAACTGGCCTATTGACAGTGTATGTACATTAGGTATGATACATAAATGGCTATATGTATATATATGTGTGTATGTTTGTGTTTGTCACTCCCCCCACCACCACCGCCATCATTGTCATCTTCATCATCATCAAAAACCTGTCATCCATGGGTTGGACAGTTTAACAGAAGCTGGCAAACCAGCGGACTACACGAAGCCCCAATGTCTGTTTTGACATTGTTTTTACACCTGGATTCCCTTCTTAACGCCAACCACTTTACAGAGTGTGCTGGCAAGATCTGTTTTGGCATGGTTTTCATGACTGAATACCTACCCTATGCCAACCACTTTACAGAATGGACTGCATGCTTTCTACATGGCATCCGCAATGGCGAACTTGACAACCAACGTTGGTTTGTTTATCATCATCAGCATCATCGTTTAACGTCCACTTTCCATGCTAGCATGGGTTGGACGATTTGACTGAGGACTGGTGAACCGGATGGCTGCACCAGGCTCCAATCTGATCTGGCAGAGTTAATACAGCTGGATGCCCTTCCTAACGCCAACCACTCCGAGAGTGTAGTGGGTGCTTTTATGTGCCACCGCCACGAAGGCCAGTCATGCGGTACTGGCAACGGCCACGCTCAAAATGGTGTTTTTTAGGTGCCACCTGCACAAGAGCCAGTCCAGCAGCACTGGTAACGACCTCGCTCGAATGATTTTCTAACATGCTACTGGCACAAGTGCCAGTAAAGCGATACTGGTAACGATCACACTCAAATGGTGCTATTTACGTGCCACTAGCATGTATCTGTGAATTAGCGTTTTGGCAAAAGATGGCATTAGGGTAAGTATCCAACTTAAAAAATAAGTACCTGGGTCAATTTATTTCAAGGTGTGGCCCCCAACATGGCTACTGTCCAATGAAACAAACAAATTCTAAAATTCATTGTATGAAAGTGGTGTTTTGTGTCTCAGCTTCTCACTCACTCATTCAGTATTTATTATCTTATTATTCCATGTTTATTTAGTAAATATATTGTTTGAACATGTGACATTTTGAAATACTCCAACATTACATTGTTGTCGTTTCTTCTCTGATAACATTCAGACTGACCTATTAATGTGAAGTTGTCCGAAATAACAAAAAAACCAAAAAAAACCTAACCACTCGAGAATTTTCTTCACTCCCAACAATTTGTGTTTACCAGAACTCGTTTCGTTAAAAGATTCCAGTGTTGTCTTTGTATGTAAGACATTTTCTAAACCTTAACATTTAATGCCTTATGAGCGAATTTGGTCAATAGAAACTTAATGATCGTTAAAAGAAGGTGGCATGCTGGCAGAATCGTTAGCATGCTGGGCGAAATGCCCAGCAGTATTTAACCTGTTGTTACGTTCTGAGTTCAAATTCCGCTGAGGTCGACTTTGCCTTTCATCCTTTCGGGGTCAATAAATTAAGTACCAGTTACGCACTGGGATTGATATAATTGACTTAATTCCTTTGTCTGTCTTTGTTTGTCCCCTCTATGTTTAGCCCTTTGTGGGCAATAAAGAAACAAGAAACGTTAGGACACAGGGCGAAATGCCTACCAGTATTTTGTCTGTCTTTAAGTTCTGAGTTCAAATTCTGCCGAGGTCTACTTTGCCTTTCATCCTCTCAGGGTCAATAAATTAAATACCAGTTGTGTACTGGGGTTGATCTAATTGACTGGCCCCCTCCCCCAAAATTTCGGGCCTTTTGCCTTGAGTAGAAAAGAATAATCATTAAAAGATGGCCAGTAGATTAGCAGAATCTGTAGTGTGTATTTGACAAATTGTCTGTCTGGATTTAGTTATGGCCTTCTCTCCACACTTGTCACTCACTCGAGCGGTGGGTGGGGGAAGGGGGAAATAATGCACAATATCTCAACAGATGTTTAGTCATAAGTCACGTCTGATCAAATAGACTCGTGATGAAAAGGTGTTACTGTCATGACCATCCCATAGATTTTTCTTCTCTTTTTACATTTACTTGAGAAGATGCATCAAACTCAATAAAATCACTGTCCTCCATGAATTACAGGCTTGTCATTTACAGGTGCCAATGCCACATAAAATGCACTTGTGCTGGTGCTGCATAAACACACCCGTGTTGGTGTGCCGTGTATAAAGCACCCAGTACACTCTGTAAAGTGGTTGGCATTAGGAAGGGCATCCAGCCGTAGAAACCATGACAAAACAAATAATGGAGGCTGATGCTGCTCTCAACCTTACCAGCTTCTGTCAAACCTTCCAATCCATGCCAGCATGGACAGTGGACCTTAGATGATGATGATGAAGGACTATGTTTTCCAATGTGTCTGTTTTAAGGAGATAAGAGGAGGGAAATTTGGCTGCTATTTCTAGAAGGGTTGAATTTCTGTTTTTGGCTAAAATATTGAGTACATGGATGTATGGGTCAATGTATCATTTCTGATACGTTTCATCTAATTTTCTCTCTTTTATGTTCCTGTAACTTCAGAGGTTTTGATGAGGCTTATGGCAGTAGTTTTCAGTTGGTAGATGTAATTAATAATATAGGGGTGAGCAGAAGTTGTGTACCTAGAAATCACAAAATCAGGGCTTCCAATGAACTAGGTACCTCCTGTAGAACCGTTAGTCAACCTATGAATCAGTTAGGTTTTAAAGTGTATCTTAATAAAGAAATAGAGAAATGAAAAGAACATTCCACTCATATTAAGCAACTGTATATCTATTTTTGCTCACCCCTGTATAAATCGCTTCTGCAATCTAGGTTGAACATAGGCTGAGCACTGTTACGTTTGCATGCTAACAATCAGTTAATTGTCAGAGGTTGTTAGCTCCAGACTTGTGATCTACATTACTAAAATGTGTTGCTAGACTCATGGCCTTCTACTGACATTTAAACTAACACTTGTGAACAGATGTTTTAAATTCATTTCATTTAATGGGTCATTCCTCCATATGCTTTGCAATGCACTAACTAATCAATGAATTTCTTCGTTTTAAAGTATCTTAATTATGTAAAGAGACTATTTGAAAAATGGATTGTTGTTGTTTAGCTTTAGGTCAGCCTTCATCAAGCTGACCTTTGATCAAAGGCATTTTACTTGTGGCTGTCATGTTTTCTTTTTCTCTCTCCCATGTCTAGTGTATCTAGGGTTAAATCATCCAATGTGACCTTCTTCATTTTAAGAAAGGAAGGTTGTGATTTATGAAAGACCTCACTGTTCTTTTCAGAAAATCAAAATACTGCTGAGAGCAGTCGTAGTCTAACTGTGGCCCTTGAGACTTTCTGAATGACATGCCAATGAAAAACAACTTGAAGGATTTTGGTAGTGTGGCCCACCTTATTGATGAACCTTGTCTCATGCAGCCTACTTTTTGTAAAAGGTTGCCCATGCCTGGCTTAGAATCTTGATTGTTGGTTTCTGAAAGACATGTAGGAAGGTACAGATTACTAATGGCTAATTATGTCTGATAGCTTATCCATCTAATCTTTGTCTGAATTATTTGTAAAATATTGAGCCTGAGTTAAAAGTTAAAAAACAAAACAAAATGTAAAGAAGGTAATGAGAAACCCTCTTTTGTTTGTGTGTATGTATGTGTGTGTGTTTGTGTGTGTGTGTGTGTACTCTTGTTATGAGATGGTCGTAAATGAGCATTATTGTTATACAAGTGAGGTTGTTCATTTGCAGTTAAGCTACTGGAAAATATTTCCTTGCTTGGAAACAGGTAAGGGTTGGTGACAGGGAAGGCATCTGGCTGTAGAAAATTCTCTGCCTCTGCAAACTGCATCTGACCTATGCAAGCATGAAAGTGTGGACATTAAGCCTTTTAGCATTGAGATTATTCTATCAAATGTGATGCTTGTTTATTCACAGTTTTGAATTCATTTTGCAATATCTTGTAGTCTTGAGATTTCAATTATGTGGCTGTATATTTTTTAGACTAACATAGTCCACTCTGCCGGGTAGTTGATGTTAGAAAGGGCATCCAACTGTAAAAACCCTGCTAAAACAGACACAGAAGTCTGATTCGGGTTCCGACTTGGCCGGCTCCTGACAAACTGCCCGACCCATGCCAGCATGGAAGGCGGACATTAAACAATGATGATGATGACGGTGATTGTAGCGGTGATTGTAGCGGTGATTGTAGCGGTGAGCTGGCAGAATTGTTAGCATGCTGGGCGAAATGCTTAGTGGTATTTTGTCTGCAGTTACGTTCTGAGTTCAAATTCCACCATGGTCGACTTCGCCTTTCATCCTTTTGGGGTTGATTAAATAAGTACCAGTTACGCACTGGGGTTGATGTAATCGACCTAATCCCTTTGTCTGTCCTTGTTTGCCCCCTCTATGTTTAGCCCCCCTGTGGGCAGTAAATAAATAAATGCTGATTGTGGGGTAGGTGTGAGAGGTAGAATCTGGCCAGTTTGAACATAAGATGGAATATTTTGGTCAGAAATGGCCACTTTAGATACTAAAGTGCTGAATGATGGTGATGATGATGATGGTGGTGGTGGTGATAGTGGTGTAGGTGGTTCTTATACATAAACAAGCCATCAATGGAGAAATTATATGCTTGTAAAAGCATCCCAAACTGGCACAGAGGTTTCTTGTGACAGAATTTATGGTAAATGTAATTAGTTTTGTTGCTGCTCTTTTTCTGCTTTCTGGTTTCTAAACATTATTCAGATGTTCACCTTTGTTTACTTTTGTATTGAATTTTCGCTTTTAGTAACTGCAAAACCATAAAATTTCATCAATATATTTCCTTCGTAAAATTGATCAATTTTTGTCTTTTTTTTTTCGCAATATTTCGTCAACTGCTGACCTATTTATGCTCAGAGCTGAGAAACCTATTTTCAGAACACCATTATCATGTCTTTCATTTAAAGATTTGGTCCGACCAACTCAAAAGCGTTGTTCAGGTGTGTTGTAGGCAAACCCCTAGAATTGGGGGAAAATTTTCAATAAGATGCTTAGATATATTTACCAAAGGGGTTGACTAAACTCTAATAAAAAGATAGAATTGAATAATGTTAGCTTTGGAAGACTAACTGCAAAGATATTGTGTTGTGAAAGATTTCTGATAATACGGTAACAGCTGGATCTAACAGTATGGCAGCTGTTTTAGAAGAAGGGAAGAAATATCCGAACAAGTGATGGCACAAATAATTCTCATCATCATCATCATCATCATCATCGTTTAACGTCTGCTTTCCATACTGGCATGGGTCGGACGGTTTGACTGAGGACTGGTGAGTCAGAAGGCTGCACCAGGCTCCAATCTGATCTGGCAGAGTTTCTACAGCTGGATGCCCTTCCTGACGCTAATTCTGGTTTTTAAATTTGGCTGAAATGGTTGGAATATTCTGAATCTTTTATTTTATTTTTTTATTATCTTTTGCTTGTTTCAATCATTGGACTGTGGCCATGCTGGAGCTCCATCTTGAAGGATTTTAGTCTCACAAATTGATTGCAGTATTTATGTTGATTTTTAAGTCTGGTACTTATCATATTGATCTCTTTTACCAAACTGCTACATAATGTAAACAAACCAACACCTGTTGTCAGATGGCAGTATAGGGAGACTAACGCACACATGCACACACACGATGGACTTCCACACTGTTTCTGTCTACCAGATTCAGTCACAAGGCATTGATTGGCCTGGGGTTATAAAAGAAGACATTTGCCCAAGGTGTTACACAGTTGGGCTGAACCAAAAAGTTATTTTACTAAATGTTTTCTAATTCTTGATTATTTAGTGAACTTCCAAAGTGAAGGTGCATAGCTCAATCGTGAGGTAGTGAGTTCGATTCCCAGACTGGGCTGTGTGTTGTCTTCTTGAGCAAGACACTTTATTTCACGTTGCTCCAGTTCACTCAGCTGTAGAAATGAGTTGTGATGTCTCTGGTGCCAAGGTGTATCAGCCTTTGCCTTTCTCTTGGACAACATTGGTGGCATGGAGAGGGGAGCTTGGTATGCATGGGCGACTGCTGGTCTTCCATAGACAACCTTGCCCAGACTTGTGTCTCAGAAGGGAACTTTCTAGATGCAATCCTGTGGCCATTAATGACCAATGAGGTATATAGTCCATTTTTTGTATTATAGTGCATTGTTGTACCGTTCAAAACTTTTTATTCTTTACAAACAATACACAATGCTTCAAGCGAACTACAATACTCTCCTATATCTATCTATCTATCTATCTATCTATCTATCTATCTATCTATCTATATTTATATATATATATATATATATATGTAAATATATTTGTGCATATATTTGTAGATTTATAAAATGGTTCTTTTCAAATGTGATTGGTTATACTTGCTTACTAGTAAGTGCCCTTATAGCACTAGTTATGCTCCTCCCTGCACTAAATCTTCTCCCAATTCTCTGGCCATCATTCTAATTCTCGTATTAACTATTTCCCCCCCTGATTGATGGCTGCCCATCTTGTATCTCATCTTATCTCAAAATGGGGTCAGTTTGACATTTACCTCCTTCCATAATACAACATTGATTAATGTTGTAATGACTGGTTTTTCGATGAGACATGTACAGCTGTTGGGGGCTGGCAGTTGTTTCACTTGTGTTATTGCTTTCTGTTAGTATTGAACAGTAATATGTGTCATAGCTATAATGGGCTGACATGTTTTTTTGTTTTTTTTCATCTGGTCGCAACAACTGTCTGAATCATCCTTAGGAGATCGATAAATATAGCTGTTCTATTTGGATTTACTACACATTTACTGATTAACTTATGTATATAAACACACACACACACACACATACA
>NC_068991.1:6937196-6944166 GCF_001194135.2 Octopus bimaculoides | reverse complement strand
ACACACACACACACACACACACACACACACACACACACACACACACACACACATACATATATACATACATACATCCATACATACATATATTGTTTTGTCGTTTGTTGTTGTAAGAATCTTCTGTATGACAATAAATTTATTTTTGTAGTTTGGATTATAAAGCTTTTTTTGCAGGATAGTTTGTGTTAATGGCAATCCTAAGTTAACCCCCCCCCCACCAAAATAGAAAAATCCCAAAAGCTAACAATAGGTAATCTTCTTGGCCAAAGTGTTTGGTATGTATATATGTGAATATGTTTGCACATATTCCTTTTGTCATCTGTACAAATAGCCAATGTATGTTTTGAGAAAAAAAAAACAAAAACAAAAAAAAAAGCTAACAGTTTATTGTAATTTAATGACAACAGAATCAATCCAGCATAGGTAGACATAGCCTGTTGGTAGCACTTTGACATTTCATAAACATGTTTTTTACCAACAGAATCATCCCTACATAACTCTGCAGGGTTAGTACTAAAGTATAGAATATATTATGCTAATTAGCCTATGGCTGCAAGGTAACTACTTAATATATAAACGCTTTTGTGTTTGAAGCTGACAGAAATGATTAAAGTGTTTCTGTCATTGCTTTCCTTTTTTTTGTTTTTTTTTGTCTTTGTTATTGCAAGAGATAACAATTTGACTGCATTAAAAGCATTCACACAATTACATTATGTCAGAATATTAAAACTCTTAGAGAATGATTTAAAAGGTGTTTATTTAATATAATGAATTTTTTTATTGGATTAATTTTTTTTTTATGATTCACTATTGAGAGAGAAAAAGGCCGTGCGCTGGCTGAATCATTAACTCATCAGACAAAATGTTTAGCAGCATTTCTTCTGGGTTTTTTTTATGTTCTGAGTTCAAATCCTGCTTAAGTCAGCTTTGCTTTTTGTTCCTTCCGTTGATGGAAAAAGGGATGAGTCAAGTACTAGGGTCAATGTAATTGACTTGCCCTCTCCCCTCAAAAATTGTTGGCCTTGAACTCTGCAATGGACTGGTATCCCGTTTAAGGGTGATGTGGTGATCTTGGTCTTGGAAATCGGGTAACTGGGCTTATGGGCCCCTAAGGCTTAAGGATTACAAAAAGAAATGAGAAAGAAATATTTCCTATGAACTTTGTGAGACCACTGGGGCATTTAAATTCTGCCAAAGTTAACTTTGCATTTTCATCTTTACTCACTCAGTATAATAAATACTGGCTGAGTGCCGAGTTGACCTAATCAATCGTATTTGTTTGAAGCTGAGTGCTTATTTATATAAAAAACAATGTGTGTGTGAGAGATCATAAAACATGGCTCATCAATAATGAACAGAAAGGTAGAGTACAGGTGACATTGTGCATCGTGTGACCTGCTACCATCACAGGATCCGAAAAAGATACCTAAGTCTCCAAATTGTTGGATTTTGGTTGGTTGAAATCATGTTTGTAGAAGTAGCCACAGGAACTACATACATACACATCTATCTATCCATCCATCCATCCATCCATCCATCTATCCATATATATATATATATATATATATATATATATATATATATATACACACACACATACATACATACGTACATACATATGTATATATACGTAAATGTCGAATGATGAAACTGAGTGCTCAACGCCGCATTGGTGGATATAATTTCTTTATTTGTGAATTAAGGCTACCATTGGTTTCATGTTAAGAAAATTAGGAAAATATCCTAGTGTCTTAATTCTTCTAGCCGATCACACAGAGAAAGGTGTTCGCCTCCATTTTGGAAAACACAGCCTCCTACACACACACACACACACGTTTGTATACACACTCGCCCACTCACATATGTATGGAGAGAAAAGGTGAGGTATGAGAAATATTTCTTTCTGTGCAGTTGACCTTAATTCATATTCATTAGTCATCAATCTTACATGTCCTGGCTTGTCTTCCCTTCAAAATTATTAATTCATTTCATTGTGGTCTAATTACTTCTTTTTGCTTTGTTTTCTGTGTGTCACAGGTATATCTTCATCTATTAAAAATGTACCTTCAACCACCTAATCCTGCTAATTTAGGCATCATGGTTAAAGACATATCTGAAGTAAAGGTACAAATTCAACCGGCATTGTATATATTAGACAACCATGCAGTGAAAATCGATGCCAGCAAGGTAAGTTGTTTTATTCCCATCAGTCACAGAAATAGCGGAAGGCTCACTTTGCTTATAAAACCTCTTGAGTAAAAACCCCCTTCAGTCATGCGTGACTATGAGATCGCACCTACAAAATTACCCTCCAATGTACAAATCCAGGCAAGGTTGTTTATGGAAAACAAGCTGGGCCGACCAATACACACACACATTGTAGTTTTTTTTTTGTTATACAAAAGCTTTGCTTGGCCTGGAGCTTTCTCATAAAACGCTTGTCCAAAGTGTTATGACGCTGTGGGACTGAACTTTAACCCATTAACATTTAAACTGACCATATCTGGCCCAAACATTCTACCTGTTTTATGTTCAAACTGGCCAGATCCTGCTTTTCACACCTACTCTACAATATCAATATAAAAATTAATACTCCCATCATCGAAATCTCAAAGCTACAATATAAGGCATGATTTATTCAAAAGCAATGTGAATAAATAAGCAACACATTTGACAGAGTAATCTGAGAGCTAAAGGGTTAAACACATGGTTGGGAAATGAAATTCTAAACCACACATCCATACCTGTACTTATATATTCATAACCCACATTGTATAGCACTTTAATAATTAATGGATGTAATGAGGTTTGAATTCAAGATGTTTTCATTAGTAGCACAGCACTTCAACCCAGAAGCAACTTAATATGTCTTAAGTTTCAAGGCTGCTTAAAGATAAGAGTGTAGCTGATTACAAAATATTTTAAGAGGTTCCAGTTATGATGCCAAAACATTGAAGCAGAAGGAAATGAAGTGCAATCTGCTATGTGAAGTGTAATTACTATTTAAATGATTATTAGGTACAGGTGTGGCTGTCTGGTAAGTCAGTTTGCTTCCCAACCACATGATTTTAAGTTCAGTCCCACTTGCCCAAAAATTTTACTTGTTTCAGTCATTTGACTGCAGCCATGTTGGAGTACCGCCTTTAGTTGAACAAATCGATCCCAGGACTTATTCTTTGTAAGCATGGTACTTATTCTATCGGCCTCTTTTGCCGAACTGCTACATTAAGGGAATGTAAACACACCAACATCGGTTGTCAAGTGATGGTGGAGGGACAAACATGGACACACATACAAATACATACATATATATATGACGGGTTTCTTTCAGTTTCCATCTATCAAACCCACTCACAAGATTTTGGTCGGCCCAAGACACTTGCCCAAGGTGCTACGCAGTGGGACTGATCCTGGAACCCTGTGGTTGGGAAACCAGCTTCTTACCACAGTCACGCCTGCACCTATATATGTATGATTCTCTTTCAGGGTTTTTTTTAAACAAATCCCAATAAGCCATAAGAATAGCAAAACTATTTGCTTTGATCGTTTTCTGAAGCTGTTGAATGAAAATGTGGTTAGACCATAAGACCTAATTCCACAGTGAAGCCAAATAAATCTAGAATATGACTCCGTCATCATTCTTTTAACGTTCCCTTTTTCCATGTTTGCAAGGGACAAATGGAATTCATTGAGACATATTTTCTATAGTTGGATATTCTTTCTGTTGCCAATCAGACACTTGCTCAAGGTTCCACTGCATGGCACTTTGAGCAAGTGTCTTTTTCTATAGTCCTCGGCAGACCAAAACCTTTCAAGCAGATATGGAAACTGCATTGAAGCCCATTGTATGTATGCATGTGCGTGCGCGCGCGTGTGTGTGTGTGTGCCATTGCCTAAACCTCATGTGATGGTTGTAAACGAGCATCACCATCCTACAAGCAAAGGTATCTGTTTCAAGTCTAGCCAAAGAATAGTATTACCCTGTTTGATGAAAGGAATGGCATTTGGCCACAGAAAAATCTGTCTCGACAAATTCTGTCTGATCCCTGAGAGTATGGAAAAGTGGGTGTCAGATGACGATGATGTTGTGGCTTTCATCAGTTTGATTATTAAGTGTGCTGTCTTCTGTACATGCTCCAGAAATCTCCAAATTCTCTATTGCTATTACAGACCTGAGTCACAGAATGGATGCATACCTGACATTAAGGGATTTGCTATGTATTTTATTATAACACAAATATTTCTAGGCCAGTCTGTCATTTGGATTGCTTTCTCGATGCCCCTATTGTTCAGTTTGTGTGTCTCTTGGACATATTTCAAACATTTTCTATGTGGGCGGCAATTTCTACTCATAAATTTCATTTTATACGAGACTCTCTAGACTTGACATTTGTAAGATTGAATTCAACCGATCGCATCTTTTTACCATGAAGCAGAATGTCAAGGTTTATTTCGAAAGTGGAACTGTCACTGACATTACCAATGAGTTGGAACAATCCTTAGTAGACAGTTCGCAATAGAATGTGATGTAGTCTTTTATTCTTCTAACACTAGCTTAATGATAACTAAATCATTTTACTAAATTCTTGGTTATATTTAAAATTAATTGAAAGAAACACAGACCATCTCAAAATAAACATGGAAGAATTTTTTATTATTTTGTATCTGTTTAACCCTTTCGATACCAACCCAGCTGAAACCGTCTCTGGCTCTGATTACAAATGTCTTGTTTTCATAAGTTTTGAATTAAAATCTCCCACCAAACCTTAGTCACAATTTATGTTCCTAACACTAGCTGAATGATAACTAAGTTATTTTACTAAATTCTTTGTTATATTTAAAATTAATTGAAAGAAACACAGAGTGTCTCAACAGAAATGCAGCAATGAAAGGGTTAAATTTTCTTTTACCTAAATCAGCCCAGGAAGGCAGTGGAGGTGGGTCGTGATTTGCTTCGTTATTGTGTGAAGGGATAATTAACAATGCCACACAGCTGCTTCCCCTACCTTTGTTGTTATTCATTATATATTCTGAGAACGCCGACTTTGCCTTTCAAATTGCACATAAGAGGTTGTACTGTTATCATTGCTTCTGAACACTTGTTCAGTGTTTCCATGTGAACTGAACAGCTACAACCCAACCAAAAGTGCTTTTTTTCCATGAAGAGATCTGATTTCACAAAGTCACTGTCAGTATGTGATGATTATAGTATTAAATATAGTGGGTCAAATAACAGGCAGGGACATCTTACATTCATTAAACAAGAGCTTTCAACAAGTATATATATATATATATATAGCACAGGCATGCAGTCCATGGAAGCAAGAAAAGCAATGCTTCCCTTAAAAGTTATAGAAAACAAAATTAAAACTATATTACTTATTTTTCGTAAGATTGTTCTTCTAATGTTCTGTAAAATTAATAATTAATATAAACTATATGATGTCATAGGTTTCAGATTTTTGTTGCCGGAATTAGCATAAGACGACAAACAGTGGCAGATGACACCAAAAATCTGTGCAAGGGAAGCAACATGAGCTATTGCATCCCTTTTCGGGTGTAATAGTTTAACATTTTTTCTGATAAAAATGCCACGAAGACAATTTTTTTTTCTAGTACGAGCTGATAACGAATAGTTTTAGATGCTAATGAATACTTATACACTTAGATTAAGTTTCTGCCAATTCACAATACCTATGATATATATAATCTTACGTTGTTACATAGGAAAAGGGAAGCAAGTTGACATTCTGCTTCCATAAGAAAAATGGTGAAGAGATAGCACACATAGTCTTCTGCGTTTATTCAACAAATATTTTATACTTTTTCAAATTGCAGAAAAACCTTAAAATATAAAATGTAATTTTTAAAAAATTTTATCTTAAAAATAGCTGTATAATATGATGAACATGTCAATTTAATTAAAATATCTATGTGACAGAAAATTTTGGTCATTGCTTCCCCAGCAAGAAAGATCACCACACGCCCCTAATATATATATGTGTATATATATTTATATATATACGCACACACACATACACATGATGGTGGGGGAGGAAAGTTCCAGGCTTTAAGGGTGTCACGAAAGGCCTGGCTGGAGGCCCCAACTTTCCAAGGTCTTTTATAGGACTTTGAAAAACCAAAGGACCGCTGCAATAAGTGTGTTGACATGAGAGAGGAATATGCTGAATAAAATCATGATTAACTGATCCTCCTCTGTTTTCTTTCACCCAAAGCCAGGAACTTTTCAGCACCCCCTCATATGCCTATGTACATGTGTGTACATATGTATGTATGTATGTATGTGTGTGTGTGTGTGTGTGTATGTGTTTGTGTGTATATATGTAGGTCTTTTCTCTAGATGAACCTGGTATTTTGGCTTAAAGAGGTGCCACTGCAACTGGGATTAATTAGTTCTAAAGGATCATTGGTGTGTACATATATGTGCATATATATGTAATGTATGTTTGTATATGTGTATATATGTCTATATGCAACTATGTATACGATATATATATGTGTATGTACATGCAAGTATCTATGTGTATATATATAAATGTATGTGTATGTATGTACATATATGTGTGTGCGCACACACACACACACACACGCATGTATATATCTATGGTGGTGGTGGTGGTGGGGAATGAATCCGTGTCAGAACGATAAAGTAACTAATATTAGCTGGAGATAACCTTATTTCTCTCTTGAGATTGGTGACTCTCTTTAATGCTTTTGTAGAGGTAAAAACAACGACCTTAAATCAACATACATGAGTGTGCTTACATTCACGCATGCACAAACACACCCAAAGCCAAACACATATCAACACAGGTGTGTATGTATGAGTGTATATATATATATATATATATATATATATATATATATATATACACACACACTAATTACCAATACATATATATACACACACATACATACATATGCATGTATATATATATATATATATATA
>NC_068991.1:6927103-6936202 GCF_001194135.2 Octopus bimaculoides | reverse complement strand
TAGAATCATAGATTTATTATTGCTCTGTGGAATTGATATATTTGTTGTTAGACAATGTCCATTAAAGTTTTTATTTCTCAGCAAATGTGCTGCCTTGTAGCAGAACTGACCAGTGGCATGGCACCCTGGTTAGTTAATTTCTTCTAGGCCATGTTGATGTGGGGGGGGGGGTTAAATCTTCTAGACCATGTTGTGAGGAGGCTATGAGATGATGATGATGATGATGGATGTCTTTAATATGGAGCAGCATCTGCCGAGTGGTCAAAGTCAAATTAAATAGCCACCCATCATAACTGTTTGAAATCGAGCTTGATCTGCGAAGGGTGTCTGCTTTCATTATTCCTGTACATTTTAGTTCCTGGGCAATTGCTACAAAAGCTAGTGGGGTAGCGCTGTTGCAGATGTGTCTGGATGATTCAGAGTTATCGGTCATTCAATGGCTGAGACTGAGCAGCTTGAAGTTGCCATGGCAACAAATTACACTCTTCACATATCCAGGTGTTTTATTTTTTTTTTTGATTTTAACTATTTTTATTTCATTATGTCGGTGGTCTGTGGTGAGCTGAAGTCTGCTATTTTCTCTTCTTTGAAGTTTGTTTTGATTTGTTGATGAGAAAGATTGGATTCCCAGACAAGATTGGCATTCTCCATAATGGATATGTACATTAGTGTTGTTGTTTCTATGTGTGGGCCAAATGTGCTGTCTGTGAGTGCTCCTGGCATGTTTGTCTATCGTTTTGCTTTCCTTTTTTTTTCCCCCCTCTGTATTATACATTTCTGTCTGAACCCGTGAGTGTTCTAAAGGTGTTGTAGCTATGACCTGTCGCAGTTGTAGGTATTTCCTCTCATTTTTGCCCCCTGTTTGCATATTTGGGGGGTAGGTTTGTATCATTGAGTGTAATGGCTTGCTTTTTTTCATCTTTTTACTTGTTTCATTCATTGGACTGTGGCCATGCTGGGGCACTGACTGTAAGTGTTTAGTGAAACAAATCAACCCCAGGACTTATTTCAAAGTCTGCTACTTATTCTATCAGTCCTTGTTCCTGAAGTGCTAAGTTACAAGGACATAAACAAACCATCACCAGCTGTCAAGCAGCGGCAGGGAGAGAAATGCAAATTCAAAACTTTAATATATAGACTTTTGTACCTTTATGAATGCTGATATTAAATTTTATGTCTATTTGAATGCTGGCAGGCCCTAGAATTGTTGCCACCAACAACCAAGATAAAAGATATTCTCAACTATTTGGAAAACCTGATAGAGATGAAAGCAGCCCTTAGACGTAACCATATGGTTTTACGTAACGTCCTGTCCGCAGAAAATGTCATGGTAAGTGTCTATTTATTCTTCTCAGAGGTGGAAATATCTTTTCCAAATAAAACTGTATTTCTTTGTAATCTGCATTTGTTTGTAGTAAAGGTGTACGGCCTTGTGGTTAAGTCATAGAACTCACAACCATAAAGGTGACATCATTGGTGATGATACTAGGAAGAGAAATGATGGTGCTGCTTAACATTTCAAAGATATATTGCCTTATATTGATTTCAAATTTTGGACATGAGGCCAGAAATTTGGGGAGAGGGGACAAGTCAATTACATTAACCCCCATTGTTCACCTGGTACTTATTATTTTATTGACCCCAAAAAGGACGAACGGCAAAGTCAACCCTGGCGGTATTTGAATGCAGAACATAAGGTCAGAAGAAATACCAACCACCAAGCCATTTTTCTGGCACTAAGCAATTTTTGTTGCCTTACATATTGCTTTCTATTAACAATAAATATATGGAAGTCTGATTGTAATTTATCTGGTTTTCCGAAAATAGCTTAATGGATGCTGGAAATATTGCTTATTGAGAATATGAAGCAAATTAATAGCATAATTTGTATGAGTTTAATTAGATATCAAATGAAACATCATTTGAAGTAGATATTCTCATGCAGCAAAAACTCAATTTGCTGTAATACATTAACATTTAGTCTTCATTTGAATCACTCAACACATTAATGGAAAGAATCACAATTCACAATAGCTTGGAATAATCTGCTTATACTTTCAGCTGTTTGGTGCAGTTGCTTTGACTTCACAGGTTGGTCTTCACTGTTTATTCTTTTACCACCATCACACTCAATTTACTGCTACTACTGCTGCTGCTACTGCTGCTCTTGATGGTGGTGGTGAATGTGGCAGCAGCATGGAGTGGCTACTTCAAAAGGAACTGATGAGCCAAACGGCTGCATTGGCATGCTTTCTAGGGCTCAATGCCCTTCCTAACACTAACCAGGTGCTTATTTTATGTGGCACCAGCACTGGTGAGGTCACTGAGTTACCCATAAGGCAAGACCCCTCAACAGAGTGGGATATAGTATTGAGGGATATGAAAGGATGATAGTGGAACAAGAACAAGTGTCTCACTGAAGAGATTAATAAATGGTTTCCCTATCATTATCGTTTAATATCTGTCTTCCATGTTGGCATAGGGTGGATGGTTTGACAGGAGCTGGCAAGCCAGAGGGCTGCACCAAGCTCCACTGTCTGCCTTGGCATGGTTTTTATAACTGGATACCCTTTGTAATGCCAACCACTTTAGGGATTGGACTGGATGGTTTTTTTACATGGCACCAGCACTGGCAAGGTCTGCTTTGCCATTGTTTTTACATCTTGTCTTTGGTTGGTCTCTTGATCATGTCCATTGTCTTCGGTGTTCATTCTGGCACCCTGATTGTCCATCTCTTGCCCTTCAGTCGCATGATGTGGCCAACCCGTCTATATTTGTTTTCTTTGATGGGTCTTATGATCCCGTTGACTTTCATGTACTGTCGGACCCAGGTGTTGGTTTTCTTCTCCCACGGTGTGATACCAAGCATGATTCATTTCATTTTCTGCTACGCTTTAACCAGGGCATTCATGATGGTAGTGTTGAGAGCCCATGTTTTTAAAAAAAAAAAATGAAGAATTTAGTAAAATAACTTTGTCATTATTAAGCTAATATTTGGAACACAAATTAATATGGAATTTTGATGGAAGGTTTAAATTTAGACCATTTTAAAACAGGAATTTTGTATCATTGAAGTTGGGCGCGGTCTCAGGCAGATTGATATCAAAATGGTAAGAAGAAAAAACCCCTGGAGAACACACAACGTTGCTACTAAATCCAAGATAAAAGTCAGTGCCATGAAGAGAAGCCAAATAGATTTAGATGTTTAAGTGGAATATCTTATCAGTTTTTTTTTTTATTTCTAGATTCCTACACATGAGGAGAATTTCAGGCCTAGCAGACTCTCTATTCACTGATATACTGATTCACAAAATGCTGAAGATCATAGACATCATGCATTCCCCCTAAAGATAAGAAATCTTGTAGTTCTAAAAGCAAATACTTTCCAACTATCAGGAAACACATTTCAGATTTACCACAATGGCCATAATATACCACTTCTTACTAGATTTGTTGTCGGTGTGAGGTGTGTATGTGATCTGGCTGAAGAGGAAGGGTTTGATGTATCAGCGTATATCAATGGTTCTTATGGACCCTTTTGGTCCCTAGTTTACTTGGATGGACCCCCATAGCCATTCGGTGTCCAGAAAATCCTATTTTCATAGTTAAATATTATTAGGAATTCTTCTCTTATTCTTTCATTCGTTTCAGTCGTTTGACTGCGGCCATGCTGGAGCACCGCCTTTAGTCAAACAAATTGACCCCAGGACTTATTCTTTGTAAGCCTAGTACCTATTATATCGGTCTCTTTTGCTGAACTGCTAGGTTACAGGGTAAACACACCAGCATTGGTTGTCAAGTGATGGTGGGGGTTGGGACAAACACAGACACACAAACATATACACGTGTGTGTGTGTGTGTATATATATATATATATATATATATATATATATATATATATATATATATCTATGACAGGCTTCTTTCAGTTTCCATCTACCAAATCCACTCTTGAGGCTTTGGTTGGCCCAAAGTTATAGTAGAAGATACTTGTCCAAGGTGCCTTGCAGTGGAACTGAACCCAGAATCAATAGGTTGGTAAGCAAGCTACTAACCACACATCCACTCCTGCACCTATGTATAATTGTATAAAATAATTGTTAAAATGTTTTGTGTATTGTAAAAGTATAAAGAATTTATTGCGAATAAATTTTAACAACAGAATCTTATATGGACCCACAAGGATCACATGGACTCTGGCTGAGTACCGCTGGTGTATATTATACAATAAGTTTGTAAAAGATTGGTGTGTGGTCCATGTGTGTGTGTATGTGTGTGTGAACGTCTATTCTGTCTTTTATCATTTACTGTCAAGCAGTTGAGTGGGGACAAAACCACTATGGCAATGCTAGGATACCATCTTGAAGGGGTTTATCAACCAAATGTCTCCTGTACTTTTTTTTTTTTTTAAAATCTGGTGCTTATTCTATCGGTCTCTTTTTCTGAACTGTTAAGTTATGGGAGGTAAACAAGCCAGCACTAGTTGTCAAATGGTGGAAGGTGTACTAACACACATACACACACACACACCTATCTATCTATCTATATAGTTATACATATATATACTACTTATGTATGTGTATATACACACTAACACACCGTGTACAACCACAGCCACATCGTTATTCAGGCGTGTTGCATGAGATAGACATGAAATATCTTAGAAACCACACAACTGGTTAATTCATTACATGGTCTCTGGAAAAAAGCACTTTGAGAAGCTGTCTGAGTCAGATGATGGTAAGAGGGTGGTAACTTTGCTGCTGCTGCTGTTGGAGCGGAAGCACTGTCAGTATTGGTTTTGGTAGGGGTGGTGGTAGTAATGGTGGAGCAATTAACAATTGTTGTTGTCGTTTATATAGAAACTCTTCCCCCTCCCCCATCCTGGCAAAGCTCAGAATCTCATCAGTTTATCTCTGACCAAAATTATTCCATCCATTTCAATTTTATCATTTTGGCATATCTGCATTGTCCAGTGTGTACTTCCTCGTTTTGTTTTTGGAGATGGTAGCTTGTGTGATTTGAAGGAGATTTGGCTGTTCTTTCTTGCAGGCCAAGCAACCACATGGAGAGCCCCTTTGTAGATATTGTTGTTGTTAAGGCCAAGGTAGTCCCTGATCAAACAACAACCACCACTGCCGCCGCCGTTTCTACATCTGTATAGTTGTATCGACCATGTATTATCATCATTTAATGTCTACTTTTCCATGCTAGCATGGGTCAGATGGTATTTGTTGAGGCAGATTTTTCTATGACTGGGTGCCCTTCCTGTCACCAACCCTCACCTGTTTCCAAGCAAGATAATATTTCTCCGTGGCCAGACATGTTTTTAGGGAAGATTGGAAATGAAAGACACCACTTGCATGATGGTGATGCTTGTTTACAACCATTGTGTGATGTCAAGACAAGGATACACCCAAACACATGTGCACACGCATGATAATGCGCATGCACGCACACACACACAACAGGCTTCTTTCAGTTTCTGCCTCCCAAATCCACTAAAAAAGCTTTGGTTACTCAGGACTGTAATAGAAGACACCCGCCAAAGATGCCATGCAGTGGGATTGAACCCAAGACCGCATAGTTATGAAGCTAGTGTTCTTAACTGCACAGTCGATGCCTGTGTCATGGTACATATATTCTGCTGCGCCTTTCTTTCGCTAATGTTTGTATTTTTGTATTTATATGTGTATCCATAGCAACGCATATATTTGTTTTCAGTAATTTATGTATGAAAGCTTGAAGCAATGTTTTTCATGAAAGACATTTTACAAATTCAGTTTGTGTGTGTGTGTTTGTGTGTAAGTATGAATGAACGAGAGAGAGAGAGAGAGAGAGAGAGAGAGAGAGAGAGAGAGAGAGAGAGAGAGAATTAAAAATCCCTGTCTGTGGTGAGCTAAAGCTACCTCCAATGGCAAAGAGCTTCAATTCTTTTCTCTCATGTGTTGAGTCATCCAATGACTCATTCTCATTCACTTTTAGCTTACTGTGCTGTAATTTCCACCAGACACAATATTTAGAGCAGTAGGGCAGAGAGAAAGAGAGAGAGAGAGATGGACAGACAGTAACAGAGCAATAGATTGTGGGGTATATTAAATTTTCATTTTCATATTTTCTTTATTGAGAACACTCTGCCGGTTGATACTGTATCCTAAATAATCTCAACGTAGACATTTCATAGCTTGTAAAGCTATCAAATGTTCCTCTCATTTTTCATAAATATTTCTGGTCACAAAGTTTTAGTTTGGTTCTTAATGAATTTCACCGAATGATTCGGTCTCAAAGACATTCTCCGAATCTCTCTTTTAAAAAATTTTTTAAAAATTATTTTTAAACCCTTTTGTCCTTAGCTTGTTTCTGTCGTTTGGTTGTGGCCATACTAGTGCACTGCCTTAAAGGGTTTAATCAAACAAATTGACGGCCCCGGTACTTATCTATTTTAAAAATCTGCTACTTATTCCATCGATCTCTTTTAAACTAACACTAGTTATCAGGCAGGGGCATGGGGTGAGAGGAGCACGCACACACACACACACACACACACACACACACAATGAGCTTTTTTCAGTTTCCTTCTACCAAATCCACTTACAAGGCTTTTGGTCAGCCCAGAGCTATAGTAGAAAACACTTGTCCAAGGTGCCATGCTATGGGACTGTTGTGTCGACGCCCTCAAGCGAAGAAGTAGGCTCGACCAAGACATATAAATAGAAGTAGTCTGATCGTGGTAGCAGTCGACTGACAGTGGACTGACAGTTGAGTAGCCGTCGTGTAGCAGTTGAGCAGAGATCATCCGAAGGTGCTAGATAGCAGTAACTTGAGACATAACAGGGACTGAACCCAAACCCATACGGTTGGGAAGCAAGCTTCTAACCATATAGCCACACCGGTGCCTACTGTTATTTATAGTTTTATCTACTCCCAGTTCCAGGGTTAAAAAACAATGATATCATATCCCTCTTGGTTTCTAAATTCCTATGACAAACAACGTACAATTCTTGCTGGTAAGAACAAACCTCCTAAAGATGAAGAATTTTGAAGGATTGTTTTGGTATAATGGTAGAACATCTGTCATGTTTACTAAAGAGGTAGGTTTGAGTCTCACAGGCAGCTTTCGGCTTTTTCTATCCAAAGGTTATTTTTTTAACCCAGTCTTTACTTTCTGTTATTTACAGCTTCATCTAAAGTGGCAAGTGGGCAGAATTGTTACCGCGCCAGGCAAAATGCTTAGCGCCATTTCGTCTCTCAAATCCTGCTGAGGTTGATTTTGCCTTTCATCCTTTCTGGGTCGATAAAATAAGTACCAAGATGCCGGGCAAAATGCTTAGCAGCATTTTGTCTGTGTATTCTAAGTTTGAATTCCACCGAGGCTGAATTTACCTTTCTTCCTTTCAGAGTTGGTAAAATAAGCAGCAGCTGAGCCTTGAGGTCGTTGTAATTGACTTACCTGCTTCACTGAAATTGCTGGCCTTGCGCTAGAATTTGAAACCATTATGAAGGATTCTAAAGTTGGCGTGCTGGCAGAATCGTTACCGCACTAGACAAAGTACATAGTGACATTTTTTCTTCTAGCTCTAGGTTTTGAGTTCAAATGTCACTGAGGCTTTGATCCTCAGCTTTTCAAGTTTAGCACTGGTGGGGGTTGATGTAATTGGCTAACACCCTTCCCTTAGAATTGCTGGCCTTGTGCCAAATTTAGAAAGAATTATGAAGGTTTCTATAGTTCCATAATATGAAGTGGTAAGGAATTCATCATCATCATCATCGTTTAATGTCCGTCTTCCGTGCATGTATGGGTAGGATGGTTGACAGGAGACGGCCAGGTAGAAGACTACCCCTGGCTACTGGGTGTGTTTTGGCAGGGTTTTTACAGCTGGATGCTCTTCCTAACACCAACCACTCTGCAGGGTGGATTCAGTGCTTTTTACGTGGCACTAGCAGAGGTGAAATTAGTTTTTGGCATAATTTTTACAACTGGATGCCCTTCCAAATGCCAACCACTTCACAGTGTGGACAGGATGCTTCTCTTTTATGACCAGTACGGAGAGAGATCACTAAGCCATGCCAAATCCATGACTGGTCATAGTTGCAGTCACTGACTGCAAATAATAATAATAATAATAATAGTTTTATAACGAATAATATTCTTGTGTTCTTTACATTATTCTAAAAGCATTGATGAAGAATACATAACTCAGAACGGATAAATTCCATTTGTTGTGGCTATCTTTTTTTGTCTTTTCGAATGTACTTAGTTGACTCATCTGCCTGTAACTGGAATATTTTATTTTCTGCTGCTATAGTTGCTGGTCAATGCCTGCAGGTTCTCTTTATTCATCTGAATACTAGCTTGTGCTCTGTGTAATTAATTAGGTAGGCTGAAAAGGTACTGTGGACATTTATTAATGTGTACCTTTTGATTGATTCACAGGTGAACAAGATGAGAGAAAGAGAGAATATATATATATATATATATATATAAAAATACACATGTATGTATGCCTGTCTGCATGTATGTACGTATGTATGTATGTATGTATGTATGTATGTATGTATGTATATAACTGCTATTTGTCAGGGGAGAAGCTGTGAGATTTATCAATGGAATCCTGGGAGTTTTAATCCACTCTCAATTTGTATTTTCAGTAAGAAGATGTATCTCATTGAAATGAGTGTATTTTGGGAAGGAAACAAAAACCAAACCAAATATAATAAAATCAGCATGAAAAAAAACATAGCCTTTCAACATTTCACAGACCTTTTCTGTGTAATATCATTTTCATCATCATCATTATTATTATTATTATTATTATTATTATTATTATTATTATCTAGGCATTGAGCTGGCAGAATTGTTAGCATGCTGGGCAAAATGCTTAGCAGCATTTCGTCTGTCTTTATGTTCTGAGTTCAAACTCAGGTTGACTTTACCCTTCATCTTTTCTGGGATAATAGATTAAGTATCAGTGGAACGCTGGGGTTGATGTAATCGGTTATCCTACTCCCCCAAATTTCAGGCCTTGTGCCTTTAGTAGAAAGGATTGTTATTATTATTATTTCTTTCATTATTTGATTGTTACTCATTATCTTATATAT
>NC_068991.1:6924779-6926906 GCF_001194135.2 Octopus bimaculoides | reverse complement strand
CGGGGGCGAGAGAGATACTGTTGACTGGATTTCAGTATTTTTGACACTTTGACATATTCCATGACGGCTGATGTTGAACAGAAGTATTGGGTGTGGTAGGTTTTAGGGTTTTTTTTTTTTTTTTAGAAAAAAATTGTTTTTTTCTTTCTCTTGCTGAACCTGGTTGGTCATCGTTGTCATACACACTCAAATGTAGACACCAATAAGGAAAGCAAGCTGCCACCTTCACATAGGAAATGCTACCATTTGAGCTATTTAATGGTTGCCATTTCAATTGTAATATAATTAAGTCAAGTTGGTTAGTTGTGGTTTTAAGTGACGTTGCTTGACATTTCTAAAAAACTGTCTAAATTAGCCTGGATTGTATTCTGAAATCTTGTTTATAAGGTTATGACAATATTCTTCTAGTGTTTGAAAATTGAATTAATTATGAACATTTGTCTTTATGTCATAATGCCTTTTTTTTTAAAGAAATATTCCAGGTATCTCACTGAGTAGTATGCCTGAATCCCTTTTAATTGTTTTGGTCAGTGTTTCTTAAACCCTTTTCTCCTATGGACCCCTTTGATTCTTATCTCCCTTGGGTGGACCCTTATAGCCTTTTGAAGTTTAATAAATCCTATTATAATTTTATGGGTGCAGGCATGGCTTTGTGGTAAGATGCTTGCTTCCCAACAACATGATTCTAGGTTCAGTCCCATAGTATGGCACCTTGAGCAAATGCCTTCTACTATAGCCTTGGGCAGACCAAAACCCTATAAGTGGATTTGGTAGACAGAAACTGAAAGAAGCCCTACGCTTGAGAGGAACTCAGCCACTTTGCCTCCTTGAGGCCCAATGCTTGGAAGGAACTCAGCCACTTTGCCTCTGTGAGGCCCAACATTCATCTTTTGAATGTTGGGGCTCATGGAGGCAAAGTGGTTGAGTTCTTTTCAAGTGTTGGGCCTTACAGAGGCAAAGTGGCTGAGTTCCTTTCGAGTGTTAGGCTTCATGAAGGCAATGACCAAAACCTTTGGCATTGTGCCATGCTTGAGAAGAAGACCCATGAAGCTGAGCAAAATCGCTGTCATGGCAGATACTGGTGTCACACAAATGGCACCCTTGCCAGTAGCATGTAAAAGCAGCCATTACACTCAGCGTGCTTGACGTTAGGAAGGGCATCAAGCCATAGAAAACCATGCGAAATTTCTGCAACCATTTTTGCTACACAAAAAAAAATATTGTCGGATGAATAAATTTTAAATGAGTTAAGTAATTGCTTTACTCCTTCTCATTGGTTGAAACACTTACATACCAAGGGGATCAATTCATCTTTCGTCTTAGAGCAAAATTTCCAATGCGGTGAATTTTCCTATGGGCAAAAATCCTGAGGTAAATTTTCCTGCAGCAAAAATGTTCGCAGCAAAAATGTTCGCAGCAAACTTTCTGGATACGCTGTCAACCAAATTCACTTATAAGGAATTGATTGGTTGGCCTTTGGATATAATAAAAGACATTTGCCCAAGGTACCATGCAATAGGATTGAACCTGAAACCACCTAGTTGCAAATCAAACTTCTTAACCACACAGCTATGCAAGGCTTTCTTTTTTTTCTTTGTCGTTTACTAAAAGACGAAGGCCCGCTCAGATATTCAAAAAGCGTTTTTGGCCCTCAATACCCTTCACTGATATACTATCCAAAACCTACCACTGAGCCTAGAGACAGGCAACCCATCAGCTTCTGTGTGTGTGTGTGACACCTAATGAAAGAGAGAGAGGTGTGAATGGAAGCAGTGCAAGACAGAAGGCCAACCCATTTAGGAAATCCATTGATGGATGTTTATTAATGTTATGCAAATTTAAAGATCGTTGGTGCTTTATTCTCTCCCTGACCGCCAGTTTGCATCATGAGGGTTGATGTCTTGTTGATTCAACTGGCGCCACCAGACGTATTTCACCTGCTGCAGTGGTCTTAGTAAAGGCTACGTGTGCATGCGTGTGTGTGTGTGTGTGTGTGTGTGTGTGTGTGAGAGAGAGAGAGAGAGAGAGAGAACTACACTGGAAAAGTTATGGTCTTAATTACAGTCATGCTAATACCTACGTGTGCTAATATCAATGTTCCCCCCCCCATACACACACACAAACCTA
>NC_068991.1:6920310-6923720 GCF_001194135.2 Octopus bimaculoides | reverse complement strand
GTGTGTGTGTGTGTGTGTGTGTGTGTGTGTAGCCTGCTCCCTCCCTACCTCGAGTACCTTCGCTGCTGAACATAAACATATATGGTTAGATTTTGTAGACCAGACCAAGCCAGTGTTCGCAGATAGAGCTGGGGGCTGGGCTGGAGCTGAGCTGGGCTCGTACAACACATACAAACTACTGCTCACTAATTATGTTAGATAATATAATTATATGTGTGTGTGTGTGTGTAACACGTGTGTATATAAGCACTTGCAGTAAGTTGTCGTTCGCTTAGATGAACTGAGATGTGTACTCTTCTAAGTTGTTTGAGTTTTACGGAGCCCCATCCACGCGCGTGTGTAGATATGTGTATAATGCATACATGTACATGCATAACGCGCGCGCACACACATATAATATAGACATATGTATATAAGTATACCTACTCACATAAATATACGTGTGTGTGTGTGTGTATTTATGTCAACGGAGTAATCATGAGTTGGGTACTTCCAGTAAGTTATACTTCGCATAAATGAATCCAAGATGTACCTCGTTGAAGACTTGAGTCTTAATACACATGCGTACATATCTTCATAGACACACACACACATTTCTTCATTGCTCACAAAGGGGGCTAAACATAGAGGGGGACAAACAAGGACAGACAAAGGGATTAAGTCGATTACATCGAGCTTCAGTGCGTAACTGGTACTTATTTAATCGACCCCGAAAGGATGAAAGGCAAAGTCGACCTCGGCGGAATTTGAACTCAGAACGTAACGGCAGACGAAATACCGCTAAGCATTTCGCCCGCATATATATATACACACACGCATTAATATATATATATATATATATATATATATATACACATATATATATATATACACATATATATATAGACACACATATATATATATATACACACATATATATATTACACACACATACATATATACACACATATATACACATACATGTACACACACATACGCACACACACGCGCATTCACAAACCACACCTATGTGCCTGAAACTTCAATTTCTCAAATGTCTGTGTGTGGGCGCTTGTTTTGTGCATTTAATGTGTACAAGTGTCGGCCACGTTTGTTGCATGCGTGTGTGCGTGCGTGTGTGTGTGTGTGTGTGTGTGTGTGTGTGTGTGTGTGTGCTGTTTAAGTTTGAGGGTCCGGCAGGTGGGTGGAAGATTTTAATAACCTTGATGTGAGAAAAAAAAAAAGGCATGAAATACTTAGAAAACGGTGTGAGTGTGGGAGGAGGAGGAGGAGTAGAGACAGACAGGGAGAGGGTTGGTAGGAGTGAAACCAATAGAGAGAGTGTTTGTGGCGGCGTGTGTATTGTTCAGAGTGCCTCGGAGAAGAATTTAATTTCGTACAAGCTTATGACGAGGGGACCTTTAATGTTCGTAAGTCAGTCTGCTAGACATAGCAGCAGCCAGATCTCTCTCTCAGAATTACGCCCTATCGCCTTACTTGAATAGAAAGCAGACATGTTTAGACAGTATGGGTTTATATCTATCTATCTATCTATCTATCTATCTATCTATCCCTAATGTGGTTTTAAAATATAGTGCAGGGTGGTCGTAGCCGGAATGCTTTTGATCACTGACACCCACCCACACGGGGTTACGACAACGACACACTTCTTTTTGTAGTGTGGTCTCCTTAATGAATGGAACATAAATCCCAGCAGAGAGCGAATGTTAGCGAAGTGAAAATGTCTGGTCCTCACACAAAATTGTCCGCCGACCAACCAACCAATCCACCAACCGACCAGCTTGCCAACCGACTAGCCAACCAGCCGACCATTCATTCTTACTGCAGTGGGGGATAGTAACTCTACTATAATAGCTAAAGATTATTGAATAACAAAAACCAATTTCAGCTATTGTATTGTCTGGTTGCTGTTTATAGTGGTAGTAGTAGTGGTGGTGGTGGTGGCAGTGGTGACGGCGGCGTTGCTGCCTTTAACTCTTAGAATATAACATATCCGTGCTCACACACACACACACACCCAACACGCTTGTGCGCACGAGTGTGTGTGTGTGTGTGTGTCTCTGTCTCTGCTTGCGCCGATATAAATGAAATTAACATCCCAACTATTTCAGAAAAAGTCCAGAAATATATTCGAATACACACACACACACACCACTATACTATGATGATCTGAACTTGTCTATCGGTTGTATGTATTACCACCAAGTGTTTATTCAGCAAAGAAAACTATAGAGAATTAGGGGTAGAATGAGGGCCGGCTCGCGAAATTTTCTTCCCCACGAGAGTTCCGGTCCCCAGTAATGAACTTATTTGCATACAGCCAATCAGAGCTCACCTTGAACTTGTCCTTCCAAATAAATGCCAACCACTCTACAGAGTGGACTGGGTGCTTTTTACATAGCGCAAGCACCAGCAAGGTTTTCTTTTCCATGGTTTGTATGGCTGGATGCCCTTCCAAATGCCGACCCCTTTACGGAGTGGACCGGATATTTTTTTTATGCGGCACCCGTTCTGGCAAGGTCACCAGGTAACTTGCAAGACAAAGAGATCCTCTGTGGGACAAGTTGAAATAGGTGGCTTTGGACCAGATGATGAGAGGTTAGAGTATGACAGTGGGGGTGGGGACAGAAACAGGTGTCTTGCTGCTTGAGGTAATAATACGTGGTTACCCCAGATGGTGAGAGAGAGCAAGAGACAGAGAGAGAGAGAGAGTAAGCAGGAGAAAGGTAGAGAGACTAGTAAAAGTGTCAGGAATGCTCCTAACACAAACTTCTGCTGCTTCTGGACAGCATCCAATTTCTTTTGGTGGTGTGCTGTAGGAGGAGGAGGGGTGAGAGATATTAATTAAGTTTCAGAATATTACTTTTAAATTGATAAGAAGTAGTTAATAAAGGTTTCTTACATAGACATGAAACCTGAGATATTTAGACAAGATTTGTATTAGAAGTTATTGCGATCCCCTGCAGAGTTATCAGCAATGTGAAATAGCTCGTTTTTATGTTTTTCCCCCCCTCTTGGTACTGGTTGGCATGTTTGGTTTTTTTTTTTTGGTTTTTTTTTGCCTGCACCTCTTCATCAAGTATTTACCACCAAGGCAGTGCTCCAGCATGGCTGCAGTCAGACGACTGAAACACATAAAAGAATAAAAAGGAGAAGAATGTCGTATCGTTAAGAATGAGCAAACAAGGGAAACCTTAACATGTGCGCTCGTCCTAAGCAAGCGAATTCCTAACCCATGCTAGCATGGAAAGCAGACGTTAAACGATGATGATGATGAAAATGACAACAATAATGCTTTCATATTTTTGCACAAGGCCAGCAATATTTGGGGGAGGGTAATAAGTTGATTACATGGACCCCCAGTGCTCAGCTGGTACCTTATTTTATTGACTCTGAAAGGATGGATTGCT
>NC_068991.1:6905076-6920240 GCF_001194135.2 Octopus bimaculoides | reverse complement strand
TGCTAAGTTGACCTAAGTGGAATTTGAACTCAGAAGAAATGCCGCTAAGCATCTGCCTAGCATGCTAAGGATTCTGCCAGCTCACCACCTGAACAGACACACATGCATACACACATGCTCCACAGTGGGCCTCTCAGTTTCTTATTTCTTTATTGCCCGCAAGGGGCTACACACAGAGGGGACAAACAAGGACAGACAAAGGGATTAAGTCGATTACATCGACCCCAGTGCGTAACTGGTACTTTATTTATCGACCCCGAAAGGATGAAAGGCAAAGTCGACCTCGGTGGAATTTGAACTCAGAACATAATGGCAGACGAAATACCACTAAGCATTTCGCCCAGCGTGCTAGCGTTTCTGCCAGCTCGCCGCCTTGGGTCCCTCAGTTTCTGTCTACCAAATCTACTCACAAGGCTTTGGTTGACCTGGGGCATAGTCTATTGTAAGACACTTGCCCAAGGTTCCACACAATAAGACTGACCCCAAGACCACGTGGTTATGAAGCAAACTTCTCAGCCACACATCCATCCTTGCACCTGATTGTGATTTAAATAACAAACAATTATACATGCGCTTCTCACTAGGACAGTTATGTTACGACCTACTAAGTCATTTGCAAGTTCTCAACTATCTTGTCTGTTAAATAAGTGGCATAATACTTTTAAAACACAGTAGTTATTCTGTTATCATTCTTTTATCACATTCAACCAGAGGCTGTAGTCATGCTGGGGCACTTCTATTAAAGTGTATATCACCCCCACCAGCAGAGAATTGAACCCCAGTCTACTACTGCTGAGGAGTAAACATAGGAAATTTCTTTTGAAGAAGTCAGTCTCTTGGTGATATTTACCTCCACTTGCAGAAATGTTATTTCCAAATCATTATTACCTCTGCCTTTGTGAAGGCGGTGGTATTGTTTCCAGTCACGTTTGTTTGTTTGTCAATGGACAAGATATCTCAAGAACCCACCCGCCACCTCTCAGTCGAGGGTTTTTTTTTTTTGTCTTGCAACGTACTTGGTGACCCTGTTAGTGCTGGTGTCACATAAAAAGCACCCAGTACTCCCTGTAAAGTGGATGGCATTAGGGAAGGGCATCCAGTCATAGGGACCATGCCAGAACAGACAATGGGACCTGGTGTGGCCTCTGGTCTCACCAGTTCCTGCAAAACTGTCCAGCTCATGCCAGCATGGAAAACAGACATTATTATTATTATTATTATTTTTTCCATTGCTTAGTGGGAGCTGGATGTTTCTCTAAATTTGTAATATAATCAGTTGTTGGTTAATATATCCTACAAGGGAATACCATTTCTAAATTCAACCAACGACTGCAAAATTCTTAGTAGATAGAGAAGCAGGCATGGAAACATACATTACGTTAGTCAAGAAATCTAATCACCTGACTTTTTCACTGTACTGATTAATTTAAAATGCGTTGCCAAGTGTGATTCATACCTTTTATCTTATCATAGTAACTAGTTATTCAGATAAAACAACAACAACAACAAGCATCTGGGTATAAGAGGCATCGGATGTTGTGTGCAAGAGAGAAGACTGTTGATGTATATTATCATTATTTTAATGTCCACTTTTCCATGCTTGTATGGGTTGGATGGAATTTGTTGAGGCAGGTTTTCTATGGCTGGGTGCCCTTCCTGTTGCTTACCCTCACTTGGTCCGAAGTTAGGTGAGTTTCCCCTGTGGCCAGACATGTTTTCGTGGAAGACTGGAAAGGAAAGACACCACTTGTGTGACGGTGATGCTCGTTTTGCTGTTTATTTTTTGATGTCGTCATTCCACAGAAAGTGGACCCAAAACAAGAGCCTGGCTGAGTGTATGCAGAAGTAACTGGCCACTGCGAGGGAACCTGGCTTCGTAAACATTGCGCTTGTTGTTTGGCTTGTTTTAGTCATCATGGCCACTCATTCACTCATGCTGAATCTTATGTAAACTTAGCATGGGGAACTCTGAATCAATGATATTCACACAGGCTCTGCCTACTCAAGCGTGACATTGTAAATATATATGTATGTGTAATGAAGTGCTTCAGTGATTTCCTACAACTCTCTTCAATCTCCAATCGCACAAACAAAAGCTACAGAGCATGAAATGGAACTGCTTATTGGAGACTATCTCTTTTATTATGGGTCTGTGTTTAGAGTCTAGTGTCTCACTCTGGAAATATATAACATTTGTAATTTACCAGCTCGAAACAAAGAACTAGGCTTGTTAATTGAAGAATTAATAAATTAGGCTCTCTAAATATGGGGGAGAGAGAGAGAGAGAAAAAAGCGAACAGACACACAGAGAACATACTGAAGTATTTGTTGTGAGCTAGTCAATCAATTTGGCTGCAAGATATAGCAGCCAAATTCCATCAACTCAATCAACCTCCTATTTAAAAATAGGAAGGAGACATCATATATATATGATAGACATCTAGATATATGAAAAAGGAGAGATGATTTTGATCTATTATCTGATTTTAATCAGGGTCTAAAGAGCAATTATTACAGGCATGTAAACAAGCTGACAAATGTCCCCTAGGAGTAAGGTCATTTGATTTTACAAACGACCCTCAAATCACCTCCCTATCATTGTCATTGTCATCATCATCAAATGTCTGTTTTCCATGCTTGCTGACAGAATCTGTTGGAGTAAATTTTCTATGTCTGGATACCCTGTGTCCTTATGTTTACAAGGGGGAGACAAGCACCTCCACCCAGCTAAGCCTGCATCCAGAGACATGTTTCTGAGTCTTTGCTCGTCATCAGTCTGGAGTAGCAATGGCCTGCTAGTTGGAGATGCCTGTCAAGCTCTTGTAAACATATAATAATTCTAGTGAAATATATTCACTGATTTCAAAAATAGAAATAATACATTTCTAAATTTCTCAGAGAGATTTATGCAGTAGTGATGCGAGAAAGTAGTTGTATGCTGTCAACTTAATGTGACAGTCCCATGAAGGGAATAATACTACTGCTATTTAGCCCTAGGAAGCAGCACCGCTTCCTGTCGGCCTTGACACATTTCTTGTGTCCTTGACAGGCATCTCCAACTAGCAGGAACTGACAAGCCAGAGGATTGCATCAGGCTCCAATGTCTGTCTTGGTACGGTTACTATAGCAGGATGCTCTTTCTAAAGCCAACCGCTTGACCAAGTGGACTGGATGCTTTTTATGTGGCACCAGCACTGGTGAGGTCCCGAAGTAACCTGCAAGACAAAAACCCCTCAACTGAGAAGGATACAGAAGAGAGGGATATGAATCTATGATAGAGAGACAAAAGCTTGTTGAACAGGAGGAATACATGCTCTCCTTATCTGGAGAGAGAGAGAGAGAGAGAGAGAGAGAGAGAGAACACTGATGATACAAGGTGAATATCAGAGAGAATAGCAATTGCGCAACAGAAAAGGTGGGTGGTTTTATAAGTGTTCTCGAGTCTTTGTTAATCTTTAAGTACAGCTCTTTTTTTTTATTTTTGCCATTTTTTCCATAAAGAGGAAGTGTCGTTCTTTTAACTGTTGAGAAGTCGACTCATTGAAGAGAGGAAGCGAATAAGTAATTAAACCTGCCTTTGTCATTGGTTCTAAAGTGGACCACAACTTCTGGGTCTAGTGGTCCCAATAAATGCCCTTAGCCCTCTGTTTTTGTTGCTGTTTTATAACCCTGGGCCAGCCTTAATTGAGTATGATTGAAGATGTTCCAACTGTAAAGATCCTGTGTTTTTTTATTTATTTATTTATTCATTCGAATTTAATATATTTATGGCAAGCATGGTGTGGCTGTGGGGTAAGAAGTTTTTTTATCCTAACCACATGGTTTCAGGTTCAATCCCACTGTGTGGAACCTTGGACAAGTATTTTCTACTATAGCCCTGGGCTAATCAAAGCCTTGTGAGTGGATTTGGTAGACAGAAACTGAAAGAAGTCTGTTGTGTGTGTGTGTGTGCGTGTGTATGCATGTGTGTGTCTGTGCATGCACTAGTGTAGCTAGTTTGTGTGCCACCTAAGGTGGCCCTTCTGTTTGCTGCCCCCAGACCCCACTAAAAGCATATTGCCTACAACTGACTCAGAAGTGCTGCCCCTTTAAAAGTGCCGCCCAGGGTAGACCGCCCCAACTACCCTCCCCTAGTTATGCTAGTGTGTGCCTGTGTGTGTAGGTGCCCATGTGTGTGTGTGTGTGTGTGTGTGTGTGTGTGTGTGTGCGTGCATGTGTGTTTGTTACTGTTTCCTTGTCTTGACCTCAAATGACAGTCGTAAACAAGTGTCACTGTCATGCAAGCAGTGTCCTTCTTTTCCAATCTTCCGTAAAAGCATGTTTGGTCATGGGGAAATTTTTTATCTTACTTTGAGACAGGTTTAGGGTTTGCAGCAGGAAGGGCATCCCAGCCATAGTTAATCTGCCCCAACAAATTCTGACTATCCCATGTCAACATGCTAAAAATGGACATTGAATTGATGAGAATAACGTTGAAAAATTGGCTGTTGTTTCTAGTAAGTCATGCCACCACATAGAAGCTTCTCTCCCTTCAGCGTGGCTGGTGGTAAGTCTTACTCCTGTGCTGCTGGCGGATACTCAGAGGCTCTTGGTTATTTAGTGCATCCAGTCTTAACAATTACTGTGGAGTGGTGCCAGGTTTGAGAGCAAGGTTGGAGTGTGCATTGTGTCAGAAGTCAGCCCCCTAGTACCGGATGGTGGGTGGGGGGGGGCAGGGCTGTGCTGAGGCAGTGTTGTGTTGAGTAGGGGAGAGATTTATTAAGCAATCAACATTATTATTACAAATTATTATTATTGTTGTTGTTGTTGTTGTTATTATTGTTATTGTTATTGTTATTATTATTATTATTGTTATTGTTATTCGCTTCCTGTTGAAGATTAAACGATGTAAGTAGTAAAACAAGAAAAATGGTAAGGTGTAGTGAGTGGAAGGTAGATTCTGATGTGATGGTGGGGACAGGGTCATGTGCTGCAGGTGGGGTGCAGGAAATAGGAGTGAGAAGATGTTTCAGTGAGGTTGGTGGTGGTGGTGGTGGGGAGAAGAATATTTTTAGAACTTCTTGTAGTAGAAAACTGGATACATACAATAATCTGAAGTTTTGGCATGATGATGGTGGTGGACTTAATATATATATAACACGTTCACCACCATCACCATCAACATTACCATCACCACCAATAACAGCACTACCACCACCATTACCACCACCATCATCACCACCATCACCATTACCAGCACCACCCTGACCATCACCACCTCCACTACCACTACCATCACCATCATCACCATTACCACCATCACTATCACCACCATCACCACCACCACCATCACCACCACCAGCACCACCACCATCACAGCAACCGCCACTACCATCACCACCACCACCACTACCATCACCATCATCACCATTACCATCACCACTACCACCATCACCATGACCACCACCACCCTGACCATCACCACCTCCACTACCACTACCATCACCATTACCACCATCACTATCACCACCACAACAACGACAACCACCACCATGATCACTACGACCGCCACAACCACGACCACGACGACCACCACCACCATGACCACCACCATGACCACCATCAACACTACTATCACCAACAACAATAATAAGAGATAAGCAAAGAAATTATTGCTGCATCTTATGCATACATCGCAGAGCAGCTGGAATAATTCCCTGGGACACTTGTGGCCAGTGAAAAATACCTGATACCAACTGTCCTGATTATCTGGGTATTTCAAGTGTTGTAGACTCCCACCACCAACACCACCTTCCCCTGGGCCTCTGGATTCCACTGTCATATATATGAGGGATAAATAAACTTTTTAATATAAGGGATGAAAAAAGTAGGAAGCTGGCAGAACTGTTAGCATGCCAGGCAAAATGTTTAGCAGCGTTTTACCTGGCCTTGGGTTTTGAGTTCAAATTCTGCTGAGGTCGACTTTGTCTTTCATCCTTTTGGGGTTGATAAAACCAGTATCGGTCGAGTACAGGGGTCGATGTAATCAGCTTATCCTCACCCTTGAAATTGCAGGCCTTGCGCCAAAATTTGAACCCAACGTATGGAACAAGAAGTTGAGAAGTGTATTGGAGCTTTGAAGGGTAATAACAAAAAAAAGGTCAGGTGTAGCTGTGTGGTAAGAAGCTTGCTTCCCAACCACATGGTTCCAAGTTCAGTCCCACTGCATGGTACCTTCGGCAAGTGTCTTCTACTATAGCCTCGGGCCGACCAAAGCCTTGTGAGTGGATTTGGTAGACGGAAACTGAAAGAAGCCCGTCGTATATATGTATATATATATATATATATATGTATGTGTGTTTGTGTTTTTCCCCCCACCATCACTTGACAACCGATGCTGGTGTGTTTATGTCCCCGTAACTTAGCGGGTCAGCAAAAGAAACCGATAGAATAAGTACTAGGCTTACAAAGAATAAGTCCTGGGGTCTATTTGCGCGACTAAAGGCAGTGCTCCAGCATGGCCACAGTCAAATGACTGAAACAAGTAAAAGATAAAAGAGAAAGAATAAAAGTTTAAGTGAAGTCAACAGTTTTTTTGTGTTTTCAGAATGACTGATATGTGTCTTCCATGCTGTAATTGTTAAAAATGTCATCTTTGCTTGGTTTAATATTTCATATTTGGAATTTTATCTCTAATTCTTTGACAAATTCAGTTATGAGAACTAGGTCATTGTTACACAGAAGTCTGATAAAATTGTCTGTCACAACGGCAAGGTTATTTAGCATTTGCCATCAAAGTAAATCTGTAAGAAAGCTCTTATAGAAATGTTCCTTTTGCTCATCTGTCGATTCTGATTGTGTTGCAAATGCAGAGATCAGTGTTGCTGCTATATTACCCACAACCCATCTTTGTTTAATTATTCTGTCACACACATGATGATGACGATGACGATGACGACGACGACGAAGACGACGACCATCATCATCATCATCATCATCATCATCATCATCATCATCATCATCATTTAATGTTTGTTTTGCATGCTGGCTTGGGTCAGACAGTTTGACTGAAGCAGGCTAGGCTACCAGGCCACATTGTCTGTTCTAGTACAGTTCCTACAGCTGGATGCCCTTCCTAATGCCAACCACTCCTCAGAATGTACTGGATGCCTTTTAGGTGGCACCAGCAGCACTGGTATCAATTCTGCTGTGGTGGATGGGTCTTCTTGAGTACAGTCTTTTGCCATCTTCTTCATAAGGTTCAGTGTCTTGAGATTCGCCTTCAATACTTTGTCCCATGTCTTCTTGGGTCTCTCTCTTCCATAATTTCCATTCACTTCACGTGATCGGCACTTGGCATCTAAGAAGCAATGCTTTTTAACAAAAAAAAAAGCCTCAAAAAATCTCCCTGAGTCTTAGGTGTGAAGTTGGATCTACCTTACAATGTACCAAAACCTTTTTCCTGAATGTCTGCTGCTGCTGAAATTGGAGTATACATCTAATATGCCTATATATCTTTTATGCCATCACATATGGTACTTTATTTATTCACTGCTCTGCTAATGATTTGTCTGTTCTATCCACTTCAGCATCTGCAACTAACCCAGAAAATTTTTTATGTGTTCTTTGCCCCCCCCCCCCTTCATTTGTCAATTGACATTTGTTTGCTTTATACATCACTCTAACTTGGCAGTTCAGCAAAAGAGATTGATAAAATAAGTGCCAGACTTACTAAAACAAAAGAAAGAATACTGGAGTTTATTTGTTTGATTAAACCATTCAAGGTTGTGCTCCAGCATGGCTGCAGTCCAATGACTGAAACCAGTCAGAGATAAATGATATTCGTAAAAGATAATGAGAGATATTAGTTGGCTGAGTCTGTGCTTTCAGAAACTGAAGGTAACCTTCTAGGATCAAGGGTGGATGGGTAGAATGAGAATAATCTACCATTCGTACGTATCATTGTTGTGTTCATGGCACTTTACAAATATTCTGGATATCTCAGTAGGTGTCTATTGTTAGCTTTTAATGCGGGATCACATTTTATATGGTACCATACAGAATGGTAATATCAACACAGAATCTTTACAATTTTCAGAAATTATCTGTAGTTCTTTTGATGGTTTTTCTGTTATTTCTAAATGATATTTATGCAGCCTTTTATATGCTTTCAATGGCAGCATAAATGTTATCAAGATAAGCTCAGCTCACCATGTATTATCTTCTCTATTGATTTTTATACTTCTTTAACTACCATCACTGTTTTATCATTAATGTTGTATCTTTTATGACTTCAGGTGATCAAAGAGCATATGAAATTTTCTAAAATAAAATGTGTTATCACAGAAGAGAAAAATTGTCGAGTTTGCAAGAAAAGAATAGGAAACAGGTATGGCAATTACAGAGCCTTTTGTTTCATTAAGCTATGAACCATTAAGGGCTTTTTATGTACTACTCAAATATTTAACCCTTTAACATAGTGGTACTTAACCATTTTTTTTTTTGCAGCCCCCACCTCATTTTTATTCCTGGTGTCTGCCTAAGTGGTAAATGAAATATCACAACTAAACTAAACATGGAGAATGATTCGTTAATTTTACTCTAAAAATGGATTGTATAAGCTTTTAACCATGAAATTATAAAAAATTAAGACAAAAATTTGTAAATTTACTTTATACGTTGCAAGTTAATGGCTTCCCTCTACCTGACGAGATCTCATTTTATTTTAATAGCCATTACTAGTTTTATCATGTATAATATAATTACTACTATAGGTAAAATTTAGTATGTTACCTTACCACCCCCTAAAGCCTTCAACATGCCCATCACATCCTTGGGGGTGGTACTGCCCATGTTGAGAACCTTGCTTTGACATTTAAACTGATCATATCCAACCAAAATAATCTACCTGCTTTATGTTCAGATCAGCCAGATCCAGCCTTTCACCCCTGTCCTACAATGTCATTCTAAAAATATACAATCGCATCATTGAAATCTTGAAGCTATGAGACAATGCATGGTTAATTCAAAACAACGTGAATAAATAAGCATTAGATTTAACAGAGTAATCAGAATGCTAAAGGGTGAATTAACTGTATAGGCACGGGTGTGGCTGTGTGGTTAAAAAGCTTGCTTGCTAACCATGTGGCTTCAGCTTTAGTCCTAAAGCATACTAATGATTCTGACAATTTGCCACTGTGGGGGAAATATTACCTTGTTTGGAAGCAGGTGAGGGTTGGCAATAGGAAGGGTAACTGGCTGTAGAAAATCTGCCTCAATGAATTCGGTCAGGCTCATGCAAACATGGAAAAGTGGACATGAAATGGTGATGATGGTGTTCAAAATAATAAGTAAAATATTGGTAATAATTCTTCTATGCCCCACTGGCTTCCTGTCTCAGCATGCCTCTCCATTGACTTGACATCGGTGCACAGTTAAACCAGCATGCATTCCTCTTGGAACCACTCTCTCTTATAAAAACAATCAATCCAATAACATTGAAGAGTCAATATTGTCATAAAAAAAAACCGTTTTTCATTAGGTGGAACTAGATGTTATCAATGAGAATGAAGAGTTAAATATTTTGGCAATTATGCCACCTAACTGCAACACAAGAAACACTCTTATTCTAACTGTTACAGAACATATTATTAACTAACTATGTTTTTATCTTAAGTATTTTTGGTTGGTGGCCAACAAATGTTTATAATTTTTTTTCTTTTCCTCGTCTCTGTTTTACTTGTAATTTGCCAATTTTGTTTTGCCCTATTCTCATCATTTCTAAGATTTTTTTAACTTCTGTCTATTCCTGTCTTTAGTTAATATACCCACCTCCACCACCACAACCGTTGTCGCCGCTGCCACCACCACCACCACCACCACCTTTCTCACTCGTTAAATTACAAAACGTGTCTGTTATTTTTAGTGATCCATTAGTGCAAACTCTAGTTTCTGAGGCAATGCTTGAAGCAAAGCTATAACAGTTGTGTTAGTATTTATTAGTCTGTCTATGTATATAGTATACAGTATTTAATATCTGAAGTTCTGTCTGTTCCCTTTCTGCTATAAAATAAAAACATACTCTACTGATAAATTAGTGATGAAGGTTGGGAAAAAATGACTAATTTCTTTTGATTAATTTCGTTTAAAAATTGACCTTCGGTGTTCTACACCTGAATAATTCTGTTGGTATGTGAAACATGTCCTACATAGACTCTCCTACAAATAACCTACAAACTTCTTATATTTTACCGCATGAAAAATAACAGGCTATAGTAGAAGACACTTGCCCAAGGTGTCACACAGTGGCACCAAGTACCCCTTCTCCCCCACTTGTACTAAACAACAACAACAGCAACAGCAGATTGTGTTTTGTTTGCAGATTGGGAAGCAGATGGAAACTGAATCTCTTCCTGGTTAGGATACCAATGTCTTATGACTGGATTGAAACTCAGTGCAGCAAGTTAATGAATCACTTGTTAATTTTAGAGTGCAGCTGTCAGTAGATATCCTGCAGATAGGTAGACTAAGTTAAGTGGACACATCACAGTGGTATTAGCAGGATATGAATCACCAGCTTCTTTCTTGGTTGACCGGTACCTTATTGATTCGCTTCTCCGTACTCTCATGGATGTTATGGATTTTTCTCTGTAATAAAGCTGTCATTGTTAGCCCCAGGTCAGCTCTGATCAAGTGGATGGTTCTATGATCAAACCATTCCAAGCAGGACATCCTAACTTGTCTTTGGACAATATATCCATGACTACATTAGATAATGTCTTTTTTTTTTTTAAATTGTAGGTTGCTTTTTTAATAGAAATTTAGCTACTATTTCTAGCAGATCAAGCAACCATATAAAGATTCCCTTAATCTTTTACTTGTTTCAGTCATTTGACTGTGGCCATGCTGGAGCACCGCCTTTAGTCGAGCAAATCGACCCCAGGACTTATTCTTTGTAAGCCTAGTACTTATTCTATCGGTCGTTTTTGCCGAACCACTAAGTTACAGGAGACATAAACACACCAGTATCAGTTGTCAAGCGATATTGGGGGGAAAACACAGACACACAAACACATATATATATACATATATACGACGGGCTTCTTTCAGTTTCCATCTACTAAATCCACTCACAAGGTTTTGGTCGGCCTGAGGCTATAGTAGAAGACACTTGCCCGGGACTGAACCCAGAACCATGTGGTTGGTAAGCAAGCTACTTACCACACAGCCACCCCTGCGCCTATATACTGATTACATTTTTTTTCATTAATTATTCCATAAAATAATTCCGAGCTTCACAACATTTTTATTAACTGACAGAGTCTTTCCTGTCATTTTTTTTTCTTTCTTTTCTTTCTTGGGGGAGGGTTGTGGCGGCGGTGGAGATGGGGGAATAAACTTGTGGAACCGGTGGTAGTAAAACACTGTTGTGGCAGTTGTTAAATCCTCTTCTGAGAAACACCCGTGCTGGGAGCTGTCCTAATTACTTATACCTGATCTCTTTTCCAAGCATCCCCCTTACCCCTATCCCTACCCCCCCCGTTAACTTTTTGGCATGTTTATATTTCTTTTAGATTAGTCATTAGTGAACTGTTGCCAATTGGCTGTAGTCTTGGTATGTCTGTCTGTCTGTCTGTCTCTGTGTATGTCTGTGTATATATGGGTGTGTATGCATGGCTGTCTGTATGTGTGTTTGTATATCTTTATGTATATATGTAAGCGTATGTATGTCTGTATGCCAGTATGTCTATGTATGTATGCATGTGTGTGTGTGTATTGTGTGTGTGTGTGTAGTGTGTGTGTGTATGTGTTTGTCTATCTATGTATATATTTGTATGTATGTGTATGTATGTATGTATTTGTGTGTGAGTGTGTGTGTCTATGTATGTATGCATGTATGTATGTATGTATGTATGTACGTATGTTTTTTCTCTATCTGTATGTATGTCTGCATGTATGTGTATGTTTGTATGTGTATGTATGTATGTGTATGTATGTCTGCATGTGTGTGTGAGTGTGTGTATGTGTATGTTTATATGTATGTCTGCATGTACGTGTGTGTATATACGTGTGTGTGTGTGTGTAACCAGTCTAATGTCAACTTAACATATTTAAATAGACTGTTGAAATTCAAACTATTGAAATTAAAGAAAAGAATGCCGTTTACTTCATTGACCCCTATACCCAGATAAAGTTCTTTAGTATATTTTGGCCAACATCACTGAAGCCCTTCTATTCAGCTATTCACAAATTCATTGCTTCAGTCTACATTTTTAAAATGAATATCTTTTATCTTTTACTTGTTTCACTCATTGGACTGCAGCCATGATGGGTGGGGTACCACCTTGAAGGACTTAGCTGAACAAATTGACCCCAGTATTTATTGCTTCTTTTTAAGTCTGGTCCTTATTCTATCAGTCTCTTTTGCTGAACCACTTTTGCTGAACCACTTTTACTGTCTTTTACTGTAGCTTGGGGCTGGCCAGTGCCTTAAAATTTATTGATGGAAAATGTATGGAAGCTTGACATGTGTGTGTGTGTGTGTGTGTGTGTGTATGTTCAGATTTTGCATTTTCACATGAAACCACTTGTACGAAGATAGTAACAATCTCTGATAACAAATTACCCTGGAGAATGACTGTTACCTTTAAGAAATATTTTTTATTGTCTAAATGAAAATTCTCCAAGTAAGACAAAAGGGGTGTTAAAACTTTCATCCACAAGTCAGCCATTTGCAGTGAGTGGATGGCAGAAAAACCATTGCAGTGGTGCAACATCCTGGTGGCCAATCATGGTAATGCAAAATATCTAGAGACAAAAAAGACACGTTTTGTATGTTGTATGGCAATTGTTTTGACCTAAATATTGACAAGTTTATGATTGATTTGAAAGAAAATAAAATTGAAATAATGACTCTCATATAACAATTTATTTATGATGAATTTATGGTTTTATGCTTTTTGCTAGTATACTGTCACAGCATTGTGTCTACATGCACAGATTCATACATTTTGGTTAATTTCAAAATAATGTGAATAAATAAGCATTGTATTTGATGTAGTAATCCGATTGCTAAAGGAATAAAATGTCTTTCAATAAACATGTATTATAATAAATCTGTTTTTACCACAAACATTCTTGTAAAATAGGGGTGCATCTTATACACTGGCAAATATGGTAAGCCTACCACCCAATTTAAAATGTGTTATTTCTTTTAGTAATTTTTGTTTAAAATAACATTAATTTTCTTCTTCTTTTTCGTAGTGCATTTGCTCGGTATCCAAACGGTGTGATCGTCCACTATCACTGTTGTAACGATGTAAAAGTTTGTCCAACAGATCACCGATGAAACGACCTTTTGACCTCAACGTGACTGGCTCAAATGTTGATGTGACTACAATATGGAATTCATGATTTGGTTGGACCAGAATCATGCTTGAGATGTTTACCAATTACTACCTACTGATTCTACAGTAGACCTATCCCTACACCCCTCTTAAAATAAATGGACAGTGCATTGTCTTCTTCTGCAAGAATGCCAGTGATGATGTTAAGATACAAACAATGTCGATGAGATTAATTGTCTCCAATGATGGAAAAGATGATTATTATTATTATTATCATGAAGGCCTGGAGATTGTTGTCTTTGGTCTCTTCATGACATATTCTCATTGGAATCACTGGTGCTTCATTCCTAAAATCTAAAACTTGGCACTGGGATTACCATACTTCAAAGAGATACATTCTCTTGTCTGATAAAATCAATTGAACAAAATAAAATAAATAAATAAAGAAAAAATAACCTTTCCTCTCCCCCTCGAAACACTCCCCCCCCACCCCTCCAAAAAAAAAAATCAAATACTTCTGAAATATATATTTCATACAAAATGTAAACGTTTGTTTTGTTTTTGTTGTGTTTGAACAGTTTACAACTGCAACAACAACAACAATAATAATAATAATAATAATAAATTATGAAAATTGAAACCTTTTGTTGTTAATGACATCAATGTTTGATATTTTTATTGGGTCATGTGTTGACAGTTTAATGTATTCATGATATGATGGTATTGATCAGTGATTTTGTTGTTTTAGTGGTATTGATTGATGGTGGTGGTGGCAGTGGCTGGTAGTGGTAGTGGTGGAGGTATTCTGTTCATAGCATTAATAACATTATTTTCTTGGCAAGATAAAATACATACACAAACACATACACATATATACACACACATGTGTGTACTTATATACAGACATGATGACTGCTTTTAAAGAATGACATTACTTGATTGTTCTTTTAAACACGAGCAACACAGATGTTGCTTTTCAGTCTTGCCAAGGGCCCACACTCCTTTTCACACAGATGTGGCAGCGATGGACACCTCTTGCAACAGGTGTTCATAAAGAGCTTACCACCCATGCTGACACATGGCTTCCTTCCATCATGGAATCTTTCATTGCTTGCCTTTTTCAGCTACATCCAGCCATAGTATGCAATACATAATAGAGATGTTAACAGAGATTTTAAAAATCTAAAGCAAAACAAGATGAAGCCAATCGATTTAAGTTCAGATATCATATGCATAATAATTCGTTTTGGAACACACACAAAAAAAATAAGTAAAACACAAGCACGTGACTGAATTGAAGGTAGATTTAATTCTGCTTTTATAGCACGTAAAGAAAACAGCGTTTTAGGAGTGTACGCAGCACATTTACCACAACAGTACTATTCCTAGCTTAAATACCGAGATTGAAAAGCAGGGGCGAATTATGCCAACCTAATCTACAAAAGAATAAAATCTATTGCTTTTTATGCAGAGTAATCAGAGTAACCTTCATAATTTTATTGATTTAGGTGCATATTTTGCCATAAAAGGAAAATGTTACTATTGGTCTATTTTGTCCAGGGTCGTGACTTCTGGAACTTGACTGAGGAAAGAAAGTCACAAATGGCCTGTCTTTTTTGCCTGTCCTTCTAATTGTTGTTTTTCTTGTCCGCCTTTGTGTCACCTATCTGACCGAATGTTTTAATGTCCTCTATTGTGTTTTTGTTCCATTTATATATATATATATATATATATATATATATGGAAGAGGTAGGCCCAGGAAGACCTGGGCTGAGGTGGTGAGGCAAGACCTTCGTACATTGGGCCTCACCGAGGCGATGACTACGGACCGAGACCTTT
>NC_068991.1:6903542-6904556 GCF_001194135.2 Octopus bimaculoides | reverse complement strand
GAGATGCCTATAATAGGACATCTACTCGCTAGCGAGTAGATGTCCTATTATAGGCATCTCTGCATTTTAAATATATATATATATATATATACATATACACATGCATACAAAAGTGTATATATAATATATATAAATATAGATAAGGAAATAATTTTATTCTCAAACGCAGGATAATATAGCATGAACCGGATAAATTATCCATATTTTGTTCATGCCATATTATTAGCATTTTCCTGCGTTTGAGAATAAGATTATTTCCTTATCCGTATCTTTCATTACATCTCAACGCTTCTCAAGCAAAATTTGTTGACTTTCAACCTAAGTTGAATTTAATATATAAATATATACAGTTTATATTCTTTTATGTGTTTCAGCCTAAAGACTGTGGCCATGCTGGGACACTCAGTGTTGTCACCTTTTCAGCGGCCATTCTTTTGTGACTGGCTTTTGGTCAAGGATAGAGTTCGATATTGACGCCCTGTTTTGAGTTTCTTGCTGGGAGGTAGGTTCACCTGGGACCCCGGACAGCAGAACGGCGTCAAGTCGTTTCTTGAAAATATCTAGCCCTCCTCCATGAAGATCTCTCCCATGTTTTGGCAATGAATTAAATAGCCGTGGACTTAAAATCTCAAGGTGTTGCAGTACATATTCATATATCTATGTGAGTGCGTATATATGTAATGTTTGTGTGTGTGTGTGAGTGTGTGTATATATGTGCGTGAGTGTCAGGGTATGGGAGTATGTGTAGGTAGATAAGGATATGCGCATGCTTAGGAGTTCATGTGGGTGTGTAGGAATTTATAATTACAGGTAGGATGGGAGTTCATAGTTTCACAGGAGTTGTAGTATTAGTATAAACAATTAATGTATACACGTAAGTATACATACATACATACATATGTGTATGTATATATGTGTGTGTGTATTTGTGTGTGTAGATATATGTATTTATAGATATATATGAATAAATGTAGATGTGTATATATGTATATGTGTGTGTATATATATATACGT
>NC_068991.1:6895062-6903462 GCF_001194135.2 Octopus bimaculoides | reverse complement strand
CTATGTGAGTGCGTATATATGTAATGTTTGTGTGTGTGTGTGAGTGTGTGTATATATGTGCGTGAGTGTCAGGGTATGGGAGTATGTGTAGGTAGATAAGGATATGCGCATGCTTAGGAGTTCATGTGGGTGTGTAGGAATTTATAATTACAGGTAGGATGGGAGTTCATAGTTTCACAGGAGTTGTAGTATTAGTATAAACAATTAATGTATACACGTAAGTATACATACATACATACATATGTGTATGTATATATGTGTGTGTGTATTTGTGTGTGTAGATATATGTATTTATAGATATATATGAATAAATGTATATATGTATGTATATGTGTGTGTGTGTGTGTGTGTATTTGCAGGTGCTGGTCTATAGGGATCTTTATCAACAAGATTATTACTTTCTTCCAAGAAATGCAAGAGGAGTGGCATTGTGTAAGTTTATGTAAGTCCGTGTGTGTGCGTGTGCGCATGTATGTGCGTGTGTGTGTGCATCAGCGTGTGTCTGTGTATGAGTGTGTGCGTGCGTATGACTGTGTGTGCGCATGAATGTGTGTGTGTGTGTGTGTGTGTGCGTGCGTGTATGTGTGCGTTCAAAAAGATTACTTTTAATTGGGCCAGATCAAAATATATCACAGGCCACTCCTTTTGAATCACACACACACACACACACGAGCGTTAATAAGCTACAGAGTGTTATTGTGTTTATGGTGATGGTAGGGTTTCCCCTGGATACATTTTACCTGTTAATGACGGTCTGTCTAACCAGGTGTAATATATTTAGGAATATCATATTCTGCGGATACAATCGTTTTGCCATAAGTTGGCAGTGTTGAATGAACAATATCTCTTACAGTGTGGCCTACCAGAGCGGAAGCCGCCATATATATGGGTGCGTGTGCATGTGCGTGCGACCGCGCGCGTGTGTGTGTGCATATGTATATATATGTATGTATGTATGTATATGTGTGTATGTATCTATGTGGAGGCACAATGGTCCAGTGGTTAGAGCAGCGGACTCGCGGTCGTAGGGTCACGGTTTCGATTCCCAAACCGGGCGTTGTGAGTGTTTATTGAGCGAAAACACCTAAAGCTCCACGAGGCTCCGGCAGGAGATGGTGGCGAACCCTGCTGTACTCTTTCACCACAACTTTCTCTCACTCTTTCTTCCTGTTTCTGTCGTACATGTAATTCAAAGGGTCAGCCTTGTCACACACTGTGTCATGCTGAATCTCCCCGAGAACTACGTTAAGGGTACACCAAACTGTGGTGTGCTCAGCCACTTGCACGTTAATTTCACGAGCAGGCTGTGCACGTATGTGTGTATGTATATATATATATACTACTTGTTTTATGTCAATTTATATACGAAAACAATTTAACATTAACCTGGAGGATTACCTAATACTTTTTGAAGGTACATGTTTATCTTTTACAAGGGAGATATTTTCTTGGTCAGACATTTTAACTACGAACTCACAGTCAGTCTTGTAAAAGTTTAATAACACACACACACACACGCATCCTTTATTTATGGATTAACAATGCTACCATTAGTTTCATGCAATAGGTTACAATTTTCAAGTTTCACTTAAAAATGATGTGAATGCGTATCTCTTCCTCTCCCCCATCTCTTCACGTGTGCATATATATAATATCAATAAACCGGTGCGTGGTACAAAAAATACCTCGTGGAAAAAAAAATTACCTGAATTGCACTGACACTCCTCGCCTAACTCTCTCGCACCATCGAAAATGCAATGAACCAGTTATTGCTGTATTGGAAACCTATAATCAATGATGCCCATTGTTCACAAAACACATGGAATAACATCATATATATATATATATATATATATATATATATATATGTACATATATAAATTAATGAGTAAGTAGTTTAACAGTGAGAAATGTTGAATTATGGGTAGCGTTCCTTTCAGACAAGTTTCTTTCTACAAATTCATGGCTTTGCGTTCACAACAACAACAATAAAAACGGTAATAACACCATCACCACCACCACCACCAACAACAACAACAACAACAACAACAATAATAATAATAAAGTTCATATTTTAAGTAATCCAACGTAAATATCTGTAGGGAAAAACAGATTAATAGCTATTTTATTCGCACGCACGCACACACATACACACACACACACTCACACACACACACACACACACACGCGCGAATATATGTATGATGTGTGTGTGTGTGTAATTATATATATGTTTATGTGAATATGAACGTATGTATATATGTATATAAATATATATTTATGTTGTGTGTATACATACATACATACATATGTATATATATATATATAATATATATATATAGATATATCGTGGGAAAATGCTTATAAACAAGTACAATATCCCACAGAAATGTACGCGCACTAATAAATTTTTTTTTTGTTTTCGTTTCCAACAACAACAACGAGAAAAGAAAGAAGAAAGAAAGAAAGAAAGAAGGAAACATGATGTGAGGAAACCATGAAATGGTCATTTAGTGCTGAAATCCCACACCAATTGTACCAGATAGGGCGACGTCGACAACGACTAGATCAGATCAACCCCAGAACGAGACACATCGAGACTAACATTTATTATTATTATTATTATTATTATTATTATTATTGAGTGAGAGAGCAGTGTATGCCATCAAATTATTATTATTATTATTATTTTGAAAGTCTGGTTCTTATTCTATTGGCTTCTCTTGTCGAGCCGCTAAGTTACAAGAATATAAACGAACCAACATTGGTTGTCTAGCGATGGTGGAGCAGAAACACAGAAACACAAAGACACACACACACACACACACACTTACGCACAAACACTTATATGAGAAATTACGATAGACTCAAGTTTATATTATTTGTTCCTACTTACGTTTCACCATTGTTGTTGTTTGGAACCTCTGTATTGCATGTTCCAAATGTACTGGATGTTTATCCACAATAATCATCAAGAAACACTTTATTGCACTGTATTAAAAAGAACTAATGTCTAGTGATGTGCAGATGGCGAGGTATTTTCTGAGTATTGTGAGAATGTGCGAAAGATAAAGAGGGGCTAAAAACGAGAGAAAGGGAGGAAGAAAAGGAGAAAATTCAAAATAGCCACAATTGTGATGAGCTTCGTAACAGTTAAATAAAAGTTAAGGCAAGAATAAGTCATCTTCTGTCAATTTATTTCAAGCATCTTGAAATTATTAACTATACAACATATAGCTTTTCTTCAGATGCATTAGATTCCAAGGAATCTAATGCTCTTAGCTTAGTTTTTCCTTGGGGCTGGCCAGATTGGAGCAATATCGAGAATAACCAGCCGAAATTGCAAGGATAATCTGGATCTCGACTGAGGAAAGAAAACTCCGAATGACCTGTCCTTGTTATCTTTGTATCGTCTATCTGGATGTTTTGTCCGTTTCGTGTATCACCTAACTGTCTGGGTGTTTTGAGTCCTTGTCCCATTTTGTATTATATATATATATATATATATATATATTTGTTGAAGCAACTTCCGAAGTAAAAATTACTATGACTGGACGACATCAATCAGAAAATGATTCACAAGAAATTTGAGAAATTCGAAGCATACCGTTTAATTTCTTTATTTCCCACCCAAATCTCAGTATTATCGCAAAGTGTTTGAACCCTTATACAATACCGTTTTAGGGAAAATAGCACAGAAACACAATATTATGTTGGGAGCCGAACTCAGAAATTTCGAGAGCTGCAGTTGATCGAGATGTCTTCCTCGTAGGCTCGTCAGAAGGCAAGATGTATATAAGTAATGCTTTTACGAAAATGAAAACGAATGAAATCTCCTTTGACATTTAAATGTTATTTTGAAAACACTTCATCTTACAACAGCGGAAGATATATTACTTTTTCAAACGATGCAATTAAAGCTACTGTTTATAATAAATATCAGAGTCTCTCGGTGGTTTGAGATTCGGTAATGTTGACAAGAAGCAAGCAATCAGAAAGCAGCAACAGCACTAGTAGTAGTAGTAGTAGTAGTAGTAGTAGTAGTAGTAGTAGTTACTATTGTTGTTACGTTATTCAGTTGAAGTCATGTTTACTGCGAACGAGGTGACATCTGAGAGCAAACAGAACCGGAATTTATCATTCGTCTAATTACGCCATGATGGTTTAAAATGGCGGTTGATGTTGTTGAGACTTGTCTTCATTGAGTAGACGTATAATCAAAAGCGTTTAAAGCGTGACCATCATGTATATCAGGGATAGGAATTATATTGTCCAATGGGCCTTTTCCTACTTTTTTTTACACGTTAGGATAGAGATTTCAAAATAATGTGTTGCAATAGTCTGTAGCGGTTTCGTGATATTAAGTAAAATTAGACAAACTTTTACGAATATTTGGCGATGAGGTACATTTGAGATCTGACGAATCATTGTATAATTAGACATGTGACAGTCTATTTACAGATGACATGTTAATTAACCGCCAACAAAATTTAACCCTTTGCCTGTCCTATCAGAGGATATGCATTATATATATATATATATATATATAGAATATGAAGGGGTTTAGTTCACTAGTGATTGGATCAACTGGAACCCTCGTCGTCGTAACCGACGGAGTGCCACGACGATGTATGTATGTATGTATGTATGTATGTATGTGCAACCCTTCGGTATTAGTAGATGACGTCATTCTCCCTCTTTTTCAGTCTTGCTTCTTTATCTATGTGACGCAGGTACATTGTGTGGATGAATGACGTCTACTAATACCGAAGGATTGTTGTATGTATGTATGTATGTGTCTACGTGTCTGTTTGTTTGCCTGCCTGTCCATCCATCCATCCATCCGTCCATTCATCCATCCATCCATCCATCTATCTATCTATCTATCTATCTATCTAATTTCTTCATTGCCCACAAGAGGCTAAACATAGAGGGGACAAACAAGGACATGCAAAGGGATTAAGTCGATTATATCGACACCAGTACGTAACTGGTACTTAATTCATCGATCCCAAAAGGATGAAAGGCAAAGTCGACCTCGGCGGAATTTGAACTCAGAACGTAACGGCAGACGAAATACCGCTAAGCATTTCGCCTGGCGGCTAACGTTTCTGCCAGCTCGCCGCCTTTCTATCCATCTATCTATCTATCTATCTATCTATCTATCTATCTATCTATCTATCTATCTATCTATCTATCTATCTATCTATCTATCTATCTCATTGTTCGTATATGTTTCTCTCCGTATCTGTATGCTTAAATGTGAACGACCTCATTTCTGCTTTCTTTCTATTTTTTTTTTAACGGTTATCATTATTTGTTTTATTTATGGAATAATCTACTATTTCTGCTATATTAATGGCTTTATTCCAGCTTTCGCTAAACTACTTATCAACTTTCCCTTAAAAGTCGCTCTGAAGTACACGCCTCAACTCTATCTGACCTCCGGTCGCGAACGTCACAGGTGATGCAGGTGTGTCGTCCGTCATTGTTGTTGTTAGATTTGTCCCCGATGTTATCGCTGTTTTACTGATATAATGTTACACGATAACACTGTAGTTTGTTGTTAGTGAAGAGTTTGTCTTCAGTTATTTTCTGGCCTATTTTATCGCTTGTAATGTAACACACACACACACACACACACACACACACACACACATATATATATAAATGTGTGTGTGTGTGTGTGTGTGTGTGCGTGTGTGTGTATATATATACACACACAGTTCTTTATGCCTCTTTATCGCTCCGGAACTTTGTCGGCCATGTTTCACGCTAAACTTTAATATTGTTTCGTAGTAGTATTAACAATGTTAATAAAATACATGCGTGTGTGTGTCTGCTTGTCTGTCTGTCTGTCTGTCTGTCTGTCTGTCTGTCTGTCTGTCTGTCTGTCTGTCTGTCTGTCTATCTCTCTCTCTCTCTCTCTCTCTCTCTATCTATCTATCTATCTATCTATCTATCTATCTATCTATCTATCTATCTGTGTCAATGTGTACATGTGTTTGCATGTATGTGCGTGTGTGTGTGTTAGAAAAAAAACCCAAAATCTTTGTTTTGGCTTATTTCTAACCAAAAATCTGTTACTTTTCGAAATCTTTACGCTACCTGTTTATGGAATTGTAACGAGACCAATTTCTTTTATGGCATATAGAAGGCGCTCAACGTCTTATAGGCTCAGCGCGTTAATCTGTAGTGATTAATAGTCTTATCTATCTAGTGAGTTTGAGCATTGGTTGCGTCCTGTGCCTCGGTTGAGTATAACGCGGAATTTGGATCGAAGATCCAATCACATTGCACGTAATACATTCTCAAACAACAGCTCTGAATGTGCACCGGAGCCTACACTCCTATAAATAGGTGTAACAAACCATCTACGAGCAGAGGGGTTAACGATTTTCATGAGGGCTAGTCATGTTATTTTCCTGCCGTTATTCACCAGAACAAAATTAATATAACGGAGTACATGTAACCAACAACGACCCGAGGTGAATTATCCAAACGATAGAATAACTATACAACCTGCAGAGTTCGTAATGCTTTAATTGTATTATATAATTTTAGCACAAAGCCTTGTGAGTGAATTTGATATGTAGAAACTGAAAGAAGCCCGCCGTATATATATATGTGTGTGTGTGTGTGTGTGTGCGTGTCTGTGTTTGTCCCCACAGCGATGCTGGTGTGTTTACGTCCCCATAACGTAGCGGTTCGGCAAAAGAGCCAGATAGAATAAGTGCTGGGCTGACAAAGAATAAGTGCTGGGCTTACAAAGAATAAGTGCTGGGGTCGATTTGTCCGACTAAAAGCGGTGCTCCAGCATGGCCGCAGTCAAATGACTGAAACAAGTAAAGGTATAAAAGATTAAAAGAATTGAAAGCGTCTGATATCCTTCAATAAGAACCGTGGATGTCATTACAACAAGGTTATTACAATAACCGGTCATTTGTTTTTCTGGAGTCCTTAGAACTCATAAGGTCAGTTACTCTTTTTGAGGCGGGAGAGAGAATAAGTCGATGCCATCGACCTCAGTATTTGATTAGCGTTTCATTTTATCGACCACGAAGGGCTGAAAGGTCATGTTGACCTCAGCGGTTAAGCATTTCATCCGATGAGTTAGCGATTCTGTCGCCTGGCCACTTTAATGAGAGGTCATGAAATGGTACGTGTGTTTCGGATCTTCTGGATAGAAGACAGAGACAGAAAGGGGATGAAAGAGAGAGAGAGAGAGAGGGGGGGGGAAGGGAGAGAAAGAAAGAGAGAGAGAGGGAGAGAGTGAGAGAGAAAGGAAGGAAGGAAGGAAGGGATTTGGAGGATGAGAGAGAGGACGGGAGAGGGAAAAGGAAGGAGAGAGATGGGAAAGAAAGGGAGGGAGGGGAATGGAGAGAGATTGTGAGAAAGAGAGAGAGAAAGAAAGGGATTTAGAAGAAGAATGGGAGGGGAGGAGAGAAGGAAAGGAAAGAGAGAGAGCGAGAGCGAATGGAGAGAGAAAGAAAGAGAGGAGATGGAGATAGAGAGAGAGGCAATCAGAGAGAGAAAGAGAGAGATAGAAAGATAGAAAGAAAAGTGAGAAAAAAAGAAGGGAGTGAAAAGTGGGGAGTGGGTGGAGAAAGGTAGAGGAAAGGGAGGGGGAGAGGAAGTAAGAGAGAGAGGAAAGAAAACCGTCGTATGTCACAGACAGATTGTACCACCAATACCATCGATATTTTTTTTTATATTTCTGTCAAAGAAGATATTGACTTCTTCCTCATATTTACACTTAATGACCGAGAAATCGTTTGAGTAATCCAAACAAGAAACTCAATAATTACGACCTAAAAGAAGGCGGCGGCGTGGCACAATCGTTGGCACGCCGGACAAAATGCTTAACGGTGAGTTCTAATTCCGCCGATGTCGACTTTGCTTCTCGGGGTCAATAAAGTAAGTACCAGTGGAGCACTGGGGTCGATGTAAACGATTTACTCCCTCTCCCGAAATTGCTGCCCTTGTGCTAAAATTTGAAATCAGTGATGATCTGAAAGAAGGCGGCGGCGTGGCACAATCATTGGCACGCCGGTCAAAATGCTTAGCAGTATTTCGTCTGACTTTACGTCCTGAGTTCAGATTCCGCCGATGTTGACTTTGCCGTTTATAGGTTCGAGATCGATAAAATAAGTAGCAGTGGATCACTGGTATCCCACTTCCTCGGACTTGCTGCCTGTGTGCCAAAATTTGAGGCGGGAGAGAGAATAAGTCGATGCCATCGACCTCAGTATTTGATTAGCGTTTCATTTTATCGACCACGAAGGGCTAAAAGGTCATGTTGACCTCAGCGGTTAAGCATTTCGTCCGATGAGTTAACGATTCTGTCGCCTGGCCACTTTAATGAGAGGTCATGCAATGAATGGTACGTGTGTTTCGGAT
>NC_068991.1:6892797-6894563 GCF_001194135.2 Octopus bimaculoides | reverse complement strand
TATATATATATATATATATATATGGGAGAATTCACGAAAAAGCAACAGACGAAGACAGGTGGTGTAAACAACAAATGGATGTATTAGTATAACGCTCGGGAATAGAGAAAGTCTTTAACGTTTCGAGCCTACGCTCTTCAACTGAAAGGAACCCAGAAAGAAACAAGGAGAGAAACAAGGAGAGAAAAAAATAAGGAGAGATATATATGTGTGTGTGTATATAAATATATTAATGATTATATTCTTGCACCAGATCCAGCTATCTGAATGCTCCCACTTGGCCATGCTTTCTATTTGACATCCTCAAACAACTATTTTGAAACTTTTTTTGCACTTAAAAAAATTCTGTTATTTTGGTAAATTATTTGTCTTTTGTTTTCGAGCAAACAATCACATTTCTAACTCGCCTTAGTCAATATTTAGCGATTTTACAAACATACGCGCGCGTACGCCCGCTCACACACAGACATTCACACAAATACATGTAAAAACATGTGCACATGCGCAAATACATACACACACACACATACACAAATACATATACACACATATGCCCAAACACCCACCCACACACACACGCACACACGAACGGATGGATGGGCACAAATAAAACGAAACTCACGTAAATAGAAATACAGATGCACGTACGGAGACAGATGCTAACGTATCGCGACTACGCAAACACACACACACACACACACACACGCACACACACATACACATGCATGCAATTACATACATCCTCAGATATGCACGCGCGCGCACACGCATGCACGCACATGCTACTGCAAACGAGCGAATCTACAAAGAAGCCCGGTGACAATGCACATAGCTATCTTCGTGGCAGCTAATGCACACACACACACACACACACACACACACACACACACACACACCTTACAGATTCCTCTCCCCCCGTCACCCACCACGCCTACCAGCCCCCTTCAGACACGCACGAAGCATCGGAATGTTAACAATGTGGATCGATGAACTATTCTCACCAGATGAAAACGGCCTAATTTCTTGCACACGATTCCAAGCAGACGTTCCAAGCAACAGACACTACTCCATGCAAGCGACTGGAAATTAAGGGGTTTACTCAGTACTGTTGCTGCTACTTTTGCTGCTGTTGCTGCTCTCTCTCTCTCTCTCTCTCTCTCTCTATCTATCTGTCTCTATCTCTCTCCCTCTCACCTCATCCCATAAATTGTAGAGCCAGCTCTTCCACAAGGTTGCATGATTTGTATGTCATTTTCGGTTTTGTGTGTGTGTATGTGTGTTCGCGTGAGTGTGTGCCTGTGTACGCGTGTTTGCGTGTGTGTGTGTCTGTGTGTATGTGCTGGTGCGGGCATCCGTGTATCTGTGCGTGTGTGAGTTTTGTGTGCAATTACATGTCTATGCATCCATTCGCATATGTGTATGTATGTATGTTTATGTATGAGTGCGCGAGCATGTGTGTGCGCGAGCGTGTGTGTATGTGTGTATGTGTGTGTGTGTGTGTGTATGTGTGATAAGTTTGTGAGTTGTATAAAATAATTGATAAAAGGATATTTATGAAAATATTTACTTTTCTGTCAGTTTGCAAACAAAACCTTCAAATCACACGCACACACGCACACACACACACACACACACACACATACACACACACACACACACACACACACACACGCACAACAGTAACAAACGACGAAGGTCATATTGAATAACGTACTCCTAGATACATTAAGACAGAAAAATATGACAACTTCGTCATCGATGAAACG
>NC_068991.1:6892120-6892513 GCF_001194135.2 Octopus bimaculoides | reverse complement strand
TATGATTTTATTCAACATATTCCCCTCTCAGATTCACACACTTATTGCAGCAGCTCTTCAGTTTTTCTGTGCCCTGTAAAAGAATTCGGACGGTTAGGCCTCCAGCCAGGCTTCCAGCCAGGCCTCCAGCCAGGCCTCCAGCCAGGCCTCCAGCCAGGCCTCCAGCCAGGCCTCCAGCCAGGCCTTTCGCGACCCCTTTAAAGCCGGGAACTTTTCAGCACTGACCTCGTATATGTATGTATGTTTATATGTATGTATGTGTCTGTCTGTCTGTCTGTCAGTCAGTCTGTCTGTCTGTCTGTCTGTCTGTCTGTCTGTCTGTCTGTCTGTCTGCCTGTCTGTCTATCTATCTATCTATCTATCTATCTATCTATCTATCTATCTATGTGTCTG
>NC_068991.1:6888920-6892110 GCF_001194135.2 Octopus bimaculoides | reverse complement strand
CTATCTATCTATCTATCTATCTATCTATCTATCTATCTATGTGTCTGTCTGTCTGTCTATCTATCTATCCGTTTGTCTATCTATCTATCTATCTATCTATCTATCTATCTATCTATCTATCTATCTAATGTTTGCATATAGCTATATATGTGTGCATGCACAGAGTAAAGTGAGCGCTAGCTTTCTTGATGTTGTAAGCCAAAATATTTTTTTACTAATTAAAATGATAACCTTACTGATGAGAACAGATCATTATCAAAATGACTAATTTTTATCTAGAAATGGGCCGGGAAGGCAACCAAACAACCCTGAAATTTTAATTAATGAAAAAAAGAAGTAATTATGAATAAGTAAAATAAAATAAATGAAATGCAACAGAAAGTGAGTTTGATCTTCATCAGCGAAGCGTAGTTTATCCTTAACTGCAAGATCTTAGAATTACTCCTGAGGTATAAATTAAAATAATCTTTTTCTGCTATAGATAGGGCCTTAAATTTCAGGGGAGAGGGGTTAGTCGATAACATCGATCCTTGTGCTTAACTTATTTTATGGACCCCATCAAAAAAATGGAGAAAGGTAAAGTAGATCTCGGCAGATTTTGAACTCAGATTGCTTATGAGTCAGAAGAGATACCACTAAGCATTTTGTCCGGCATACCACTTGAAAATAATGCAAAGGAACGCTTAGTTGCAGAAAAAACATAAGAAGAAGCAAACTAAAGTAGAGAAAAATGTTGTTTGTGGTGTTATTCAATCCCAGTTGAGCATTGTTCGAGCGGACGTGTGATCGAAGTCGTTTAAAATTTGACCAAGCTGTCTTTTGTTTTGTATGCTTATGAATATACTATGAAACGTGTGATTTTGTTTCTCAAGTGATAAGGCGTAATTTCACGTAGCGCGGTCGTCTGTCCGTCCGGCTGTCATATTGGCTCGTTTAAGATGAACATTTTATGCATCCGTACATACATACTGGTGTAACATTCCCATCAAAACATCAGTCAAGTGTAAGCATAACAGACTGGATATTGTTATTTGGGACAAGAAGAAAAAGTATGTACCGTCATAGCGGTTAGCTGTCCTGCTGATGTGAATATCTCTTTGAAAATCAAAGAAAAAGAAGATAATTACGGACAACTGATTCGAAACCTCCAGCTTCTATATCCGGATTACAAATTTACATTTATACCAATAATAATCGGAGTACTTGGTTTTGTAAATAAATGCCTGACAGTCAGTCTGGATAAGCCTAGATTTTCAGAAAAAGAAATCAACCAACAAACTTGCACATTATGAATACCATTTGTGAGCGGAACAATAAGACTATCCAAGATTTTTCTCAGGTTTAAAACGTGACATTGTTTTCGTTATCTACATTCCAAAGATGGAGCTTTGCATCTTTATTAGAAACCAGCTCCTTCTTCAGGAGAAGATTTTAAATAATACATACATACATACATACATACATACATACATACATACTTAGCCTTGGGCCGACCGGGGCCTTGTGAGTGGATTTGGTGGGCGGAAGCTGGGGGAAGCCCGTCATATATATATCATTCAGTCATTGTAGTGGTTGAATATATTCTTAAGTCCACCATTTCGTCAATCGCAGCAACTTCCAAGCTTCACCATTAATTCAATTATCAGCTAAATACATTCAAACATACACACATACAGGACCGGATCAGGACCCATAAGAGTCTCTAAGCGCTTAAAAGCTTTTGGCGCACCCATATGTATGTAATTCAAAATATAAACAATAACAAACCTCAAAAATAAATATATATTTTTTCAAAATGAACTAAACTAACGGTAAAATGGGAAATAATGTTTATTTTTGTATCGCTCCACTTTAGTTCTATTTGAAAAGTTTTCTCCCATTTTTCTAATTGCGAAGTCTGATCATAGCCTCACTGTGAGTCCACAAACACTTCGAAATCGTATTTCCGATCATATGAATCACTTTGAATATTATTTTGGCAAGTTTAAGGTGATTGCTTTTGTGCCGTAAACCATTAACCATTTCTGTGGTGCCATCCTTCCATTGATGGAGGAATGGGAGCGGCTGAGTGAGAGCAGAATATGGAAATGGAAAATTCCAAATAAAGGTTACTCATGGATATAGTTGGACGAGTTAGAGATGATAGCCGCTTTTGGTTTTTCTTTTTCAGCAGAAACAGAAACTAAGATCAGTTGACTGTTGAGTTTAAGGAATTTTGCATCATGATGACAAAGAATGGAAAACAGGGCCGAGGTGGTGGTGGTGGTGGTAGGAGAGGGAGAGGAGGAAGGGGAGAAAGTGAAAAGCAAGATGAAAAGAGTTGAGGAATGTCGTAATAGAAATGCTTGCATGGTGATGATTGTGAGCGAGAGAGCAAAGCTTCAAGAGAAATGGTTTGGGAAGTGGTCGGGAAGTGGTCGGGAAGTGGTCGGGAATTGGTCGGCGGTTTGTGGAATGGGAAACGAGGAATTGTTCTTTAGAAGTGTGTGTGTGTCTGATTATGTGTGTTTGATTGAGTGTGTGTTCGTGTGTGTTTGCGTGTGTGTGTATTTGTATTTGTGTTTGTCTGTGTGTGTGTGTTCATGTGTGTTTGTATGTGTGTTTGATTGCGTGTGTGTTTGCATTTATGTGTTTGCTCGTGCATGTGTGTGTATTTGTGTCTTGTGTGTATGTATTTGTGTGTGTCTTGTGTGTATGTAATTGTGTGTGCGTGTTTGATTGTGTTCGTTTGTATGTCTGTGTTTGTGTGTGTGTATGTGTGTATGTTTGGTTGTGTGTGTGTGAGTATGTTTATGTGTGTGTTTGTGTGTATGTTTGATTGTGTGTTTGTTTGTATGTGTGTGTGTGTGTGTGTGTGTGTGCGTGCGTTTATGTGGGTGTTTGATTGTGTGTGTGTGTTTGTATGTCTTGTGTGATTTAGGACGAGAGAGAGAGAGAGAGAGTAGAAAGAAATAGAGAAAATAGGGGAAGAGAGAGAGAGAGAAGAAGAGAGAAGGTGCAAGGAAAAGCGAGAGAGAAGAGAGATAGAGAGAGTAATGTGTGTGTGTGGGTGGATGTTGCGTCTGTGTGTTTGGGTGGAGGGACAGTTATGAGAGCAAGAGAGAAAGAGAGAGAAGGGGAGGAGAAAGACAACAGAGAGCGAGAGAGAGAGAGAGAGAGAGAGAGAGAGAGAGAGAGAGAGAGAGAGAGA
>NC_068991.1:6881112-6886841 GCF_001194135.2 Octopus bimaculoides | reverse complement strand
ATATACACATATGTATGCGTGTGTATATGTTTGTGTGTCTGTGTTTGTCCCCCAACATCTCTTGACAACCGATGCTGGTGTGTTTACGTCCACCTAACTTAACGGTTCGGCAAAAGAGGTCGATAGAATAAGTACTAGGCTTACAAAGAATAAGTCCTGGGTTTGATTTGCTCGACTAAAAAAGGCGGTGCTCCAGCATGGCCACAGTCAAATGACTGAAACAAGTAAAAGAGTAAAAGAGTAAAGAGACAGTAACCAGGTTTTTACACGTGCTCTTCTCCCTACGACTGTGCAGCTATATATCTTCTAAAATGGCTTTTTGTTAAGATAAGCGAGAACGGAAGCAAAATCAGTTGGGAAAAAAAATCGAAAATATATTAATCTAGATATCTCAAAGAGCGTTTTTATCCAATGTGGTACCAATATGGTTCTTGAGGCAATATAGATAAATTCTTTTCAGCAGGAATCGTGAATAAATCAACACACCCATTAAAGATTAAAATTGTCAGGAGTATGAAACAGAATTTAAAGGAATGACAGCTTATTTTAAATGTATTTATCTTCAGATATCTCCTCTCTTATCTCTGCTTCTTATAATCTGGAATATCCGCAGTTAATTCGTCTTCCAAAGTCAACCAAATATATTTATAAACTATCTTAAATAAGATTACATTAGCCGAGTTTCTGGAAATGTAATCTTCGCTGGGGGATGAGCAATGCTCACGAATTGAAAAACAAGACACTACGGAATCATGGAGTTATCTATCACAGCGACTTTCCTGATATGTTAGTCGCAGGTTCGATTCCTTGTAATATCTGTTGGCAGATATCCTCATTCCGCAAATTTGTTCAAAAACGGAATATTTAGTGCCCCACGGTTTAGTTCTTGCAGTAGTCATTGTAGTTGCTACCAGTGCCTTCTATATATAGAGCTATATCAGCGCTTTCTTATTCTCTTAGAATGAGTCCTTCCAGCATCATAACTGCTAGTAAAATATCGCTTGTACACAGACAAGCAAAATACTGACTAATTTGTATTATAGGTATCTTGGGGTGTCAGAAAAGTATGCAGTTTTCCCTTCCCCCAAATTCCTATTAATATATACATTTTGTGACGTAAAGAAATGGAAGCCTGTAAACTTGCAGATAAGCGTAATGTTGCCTAGGATTATCTCAAGAAGTTAGAGGTCATAATAATATACTGTCTTCACTTTCAGTACACTCCATGATTTATCTACTGCATACACCCACAGTTTTAGTGGATCATAAATAACTCAGGGACACCTTCTGCAAGAAAAATAATATCTAAGTTAGTTTCAACATATTCAATGTAGTTTTGACATATTTAATATTTTAATGTAAAGTCTATTTGTCAGCATAATTTGGCAGTCCTGTATGGGACGATTGTTGCTGTTGTTTAGTCCCAGGAAACGTCGTTTCCAGCTAGCTATACGACACAATATCTGTGTCCTTATATTTTCGAACAGGGGAGCTCAGCAGCTCCGTCCAGCACAAAGCAACATCTGTGGACCGGTTTCTGGGTTATTGCAGCACCATCTAGCCAAGTAGCTACTCTGTGCTACACACACACACACACACACACACACACACACACACACACACACACACGTCGAGTTTCTTTCAGTTTCCGTCTACCAGATCAACTCACATGGCTTTGGTTGGCGCAAGTTTCCACGCAGTAGGACTAAATTGGAACCATGTCGTTGAAAAGTAAACTTCCAACACAGAGCCACGCCTATGTCTCTATATCAATTATACCATAATTTCGCAACCTCTGCGTTCGATAGTTGACTCTCTTCATGTATTCGTATTTCGGCAGCAAAGACTCTACAAGGTCTCAATGGCATATTTTTGATTACGAATCCCATACCTCATTCAAAAAGAAACAGTTGCGAAAGTGGGGTGGAGAGAAAAAAATTGCGATTGTATGAATCACAGGAGTGGTACCCATCTCTCCCCCAAACTACCCGTTTTTCCTTTCCCACGAGATACGCGAGTACCTAATCCAAAATTCCGTCGTCCCAAATTTAAGTGATAGTATTAATCCGTCGTTTGCCAACGAATGTTAACAAGTAGCAATGGTAGCACCAACTAAGGAAATCGCCATGTTTCAGAACGGGCGTACGTTGGATTTTCCAGGAGACGGAAATCTGCCATAAGATACTTGAAGAAGTCAAAACCGCCAGTAAATGCAGGATCCCGGAGCAGATGCATACTGGATTGTAGGTAGGTAATCTCAACGGTCATGTCATAGCGCTGAACTCTCCCTTTCATACCCGACCCTATTTAGGGGTAGCAAGGCTGCAATGCGATGCATAGGTGGGAGTTTGTTTTGGCAGAGGCGATTAAATTCCACACGCCATATTGAGCAACTTCTTAAACAACTGGACCCACCTTCAGTAATACCAAAAGATGTATAGGTGTAAGAGAATCCAAAGACCTAGTTTTCAACAATATACCAGTGCTAATAGCGACAGAAAGAATTAAATATCATTCATTAAAGACTGTTTTACATTTGGATATTTTAGCTTAACATCTGTGTAATTGAATTAGTTCTAGAAAACATTCCAGATGTCCCTCGAGAGGGTGGCGCAGAAGGCGTAGTTTGCTTGAAACAGCACAAAATTCGGTCGGGTTCTTGGTCTGAGAGCAAAACAATCTAAGTAAATATGCGTGGGTGTACATACATTTAAATACATACATACAAATACACACATACGCGTGCACCCATAAAAAAAGACATACATATACACACACACACACACACGCAGATACGTACCTAAACTCACTCAGAGAGACATGTACTTACTCAAACAATCATATATACAAATATACATACACACACGTATACGGCCTGAAGGATCTTAGTTCGTTGGTAAGCACAGATCGCATACACACTTAGAACATCGGAACAAGCCCCATGAATACATACACACGCACGTGCGCACATGCGCGCGCGCGCGCACACACACACACACACACACACACACACGTGTGTAATACGTGCATACTCGTGTGCATATAATGAGGAGCAACCGGATATACAAACATACAAACAGGCACATTTATGTACGTCTAATACGTGCATCTTAATGAGAAACCACACACAGACACACACACACAAACGTATACACATTTGCGCATGCATATACACATACATTTACACACAGGCATTCGTATTGTTTCACAGACTTTTGTTACTCAAGAGGTTTTACTCTTTTCCTAACATTTGAAAATACAAAAAAAAAGAAGAGAGAGAGAGAGAGAGAAAACGAAACCACCAAATCATTTAACCAGAGTGTACCTTTGTCTCTTTTATTCCAATTGTATTCAATGAAAAAACCCACTTTCTACCTTGTCTCTTCGCTATTTTTAGTTATGAGTAGTTACTCCGTTTGATTTGTCTCACTGACTTTGTGTCACTTAATAGACATGCCTGTTCATGAGTCAGCCTGTTTGACTTTCTCTATGCGTTACGTTACAAATGGTTTCCAACTTCACGTCTGCCATTCTCACTCTCTGTCCCCCCCCTCTCTTTCGGCCTCTCTCTCTCTTTCTCTCCCACACATTTCCTTTCCCCCACTCTGTGGACAAGATATCATATGTGTAAGTGTGTGTGTGTGTGTGTGTGTGTGCGTGTATATGCACGCATGTACGTTTGTATTCGTGTGTGCATGTGTACACGCTTACCTCCTTCATGTGTCTATGCATATGCGCACGAGTGTATCCGAGTCCATGTTTCTTGCTGGCGCGCATGTCCGCCTGCATGAATATGCGTGTGTAGTGAGAGTGCATGTGTACCTGAGCGTGTATGCGTGCTTGCACATGTATGCCGGCATGTGTGTGTGTGCGTGCATACGTGCATCTATATGTGCGCGCGTGCGTTTGTTTGTGCATTTACGCGTGTTGGGGTGGAAATGCTTTATTGTTCGAGTATGCTTAAATGCAAATAAAACCGAGTGTGAATATGCGAACGGCTAAAGCATGCGTTTAGACGACTCCCAAGCATCTCTCTCTCTCTCTCTCTCTCTCTCTCTGTGTTCCCTCTGTCTTCCCCTCTTTCTTACTGTGTTTCGCTTGACAATTATAAAAGAGTTATTTAGAGCTTAACGGATCAACGTTGATAAAGCATAAAAACTACCAAACGGTGCTTCAGCCACATCTACCTGTCTATCTATCTATCTATCTATCTGTCTGTCTGTCTGTCTGTCTGTCTGTCTGTCTGTCTGTCTGTCTGTCTGTCTGTCTGTCTGTCCGTCCGTACGTCTCTCCGTCTGTCTGTCTGCCTGTATGTATGCATGTATGCATGTAAACATACATATAATGTATACGTATATATTAATGTTTGCTTTTATGTTCAGTTATAGTAAAAACAATTTAACATTAATCTGACGGATTGGTTACTCAATACTTTTGTAGAGTACAAATTCATTGTTCTTAAACAAGAATGTTATTGGCAGTGACTTCAAAGTTTCGAGATTCATATATTTACACACACACACACACACACACACACACACACATATATATATGTATATGTATATACATATATGTATGTATGCACACACACACACACACACACACACACGCACACGTGTGTGTGTGTGTGTGTATTTGACGCCACCAGAGGTGGCGTGTTCTTGTCTGCTTCTTCGCCTAACACAAGATCGACCTCATTCTATGCAAAGGACTCGACGTCAGTTAAAGAAACGAACCACATGATATAGTAATAATATAATTTTGTTGATTTTTTTAACAACAATTATATCTAATAGTCAAAAATACAACACTAGACGCTATGCACTGTACACCTGTATCTCTCCTCTCTCCTTTCTCCTCCAAGTGGTTGGTTATTAGACACCGTTGAGATTTTGTCATTATTCCAATATATATATATATATATATGTTTCTGTGTCAAAAGAACATGGAGGGAGAAGTAAGGTTATGGAAGTGTGAGGGGTTCTTATATATGAAAATGTGAATGACTATACAATACAATGAAGAAAGAATACAAAAGGAAATTAAAAAAATAAAGAAAGTGAAAGGAAAAAAGAGAAAATGAAGGAAAACGTTGATGCATTGAATAATATATTAGTCGTAGGTGGTTTTTCCAGCCAATGGGTTATGAGTACACTTTCCTACATGCTCAGCAATTGCGTAGTTTGTCCTCTTTCCCCCATTATTTAAGTGTAAAACTGCGTACTGTTATTTGTATTGTGGATTACAAAACGAGATTTAAAAGATAAGAAATATTTATTGTATTTAATTAATAATTTATATTGTATTAATAACGTGTTTTTTAGTGATACGATAAACTATGACGATATCAAGGACTTTAAATATATTAACATAAAATTAGAATATTTAAATATTATTGTGCTGATATGACTGTGTGGTGATGAAGCTCGCTTTACAACTGGGTAGTTACGGGTTCGGCTCCTCTGCGTAGCTCCTTGGGCATGTATCTTCTGTCACTACGTTCGATGTTAGTATGGGAGCCCAATATTTGTTCGAGATCGGTGATTTTGTAGGCTGGAGCACCACCTTTAGTCGAGCAAATCGACCCCAGGACTTATTCTTTGTAAGCCTAGTACTTATTCTATCGGTCTCTTTTGCCGAACCGCTAAGTTACGGGGACATAAACACAGCACCATCGGTTGTCAAGCGATGTTGGGGGACAAACACAGACACATAAACATATATACACA
>NC_068991.1:6879892-6880964 GCF_001194135.2 Octopus bimaculoides | reverse complement strand
ATATATACGACAGGCTTCTTTCAGTTTCCGTTTACCAAATCCACTCACAAGGCTTTGGTCGGCCCGAGGCTATAGCAGAAGACACTTGTCCAAGGTACCACGCAGTGGGAATGAACCCGGAACCATGTGGTTGGTAAGCAAGCTACTTACCACACAGCCACGATTTATCAAAGACTTAGCGATGAAATGAAAAATAAAACTGCTGGCGCATTTCACATATAAAATCTTTTTAAAAATTAGAAAAAAAGAAAAAATAGAAAACCATTAGTGACCTTGTTTTATTAAACATAATTGTGTGTAACATAATTATGAATAACAGGTTTTGCAAGACGCTCAAACATTTATATATTTTTTTAAAATTTGCGAGACACCGTTTGAGAACGACGAGTGTAAAAGTGATATAAACTGCAGGAATGTGTGACTATTGTTGATCGTGTTAGGTCGTTAATATTAAGTAGGATGACGTAACAAGTATTTTTTTTATGTATAAATATTTAATATAAACGAGGCAGCAGGTAAAAACATGTTTATGAAAGAAAATTTAAATAACCGAATTCCACGTTTTATTTGTAGCAAAGTTTTTTTTCTTGAAATCATGACATTTCATATAATTTCTCTCTCTCTCTTAGCTCTTAGATCCTCAAATGTTGTCACCACAACGGGAAACGAGCCTTTTTCGATTGTTCGCTTTCTTCTTAGCTCCACTAGGGATTAACGGTTTGTGTGTGTGTGTGTGTGTGTAGCAAATGGATGCTGAATTTTCGAACAGAATTTGATACCTCAGTCTGAATGTTTCTGCAAGCGTCTTTTCATAGCTCTCTGGAGTTGCACTCGGAATTTATGAGTGTCACCCGTCAAGTTCCTCACCATCCCAGGTTAAATTCCGTTCAACCCAGATAACTCACAAAGTTTCCTGAAATTACAAACATGCTGCCTTTTCAACTTGCCATACGCAGCCTCTACCAGACCCTATTACCGTTTACCAATCACGCATACAACCGTTATACACACACACACACACACACACACACACACACACACACACACACACACACACACACACACACACACA
>NC_068991.1:6878051-6879591 GCF_001194135.2 Octopus bimaculoides | reverse complement strand
TTTCTGGAGACTATCTAAATATATACTTAAAGTGTGAAATAAACTATGTCGTGTATAGAACGTAATATTTATAGGGCTGAACAAAGGCGGCAATATGACAAACGTCAGCACGCCGGGCGAAATGCTTAGCGGTATTTCGTGCGTCTTCACATTCTGAGTTCAAATTCTGCTGAGGTTGACTTTGCCTTTCATCCTTTCGAAGGCAGCAATATGGCAGAATCGTTAGTACGCCGGGTGAAATGCTGAGCGGTATTTCGTCTGCCGCTACGTTCTGAGTTCAAATTCCGCTGAGGTCGACTTTGCCTTTCATCCTTTCGGGGTCGATTAAATAAGTACCAGTTACGCACTGGGGTCGATATAATCGACTTAATCCGCTTGTCTGTCCCCTCTGTGTGTAGCTCCTTGTGGGCAGTAAAGAAATAAGAATCGTTAGCACGCCGGGCAAAATGCTTAGCGGTATTTCGTCTGCTGTTACATTCTGAGTTCAAATTCCGCCGAGGTTGACTTTACCATTCGTAGTCGATAAAATAAGAACCAGTTGAGTACTGGAGATTCGATGTAATCGAATTACCGCTTCTCCGAAAATTACTGGCGGCCTTGTCCTTGTGGCAATATTTGTATAAATCAATATTTATAGGATGAAAATCAAACGAACATCAATTTAACGGATACAAGTACAAATTAATGCATTTCTAAAGCAGAGAGTGGTTAATGCTTATCAATCCACATAAAAAAAGAGTAAAGAACAAAAATATTTTTAACACATCGTAGGAACATTAACCAACAAAACAGGGACGCAGTGAACTATAGCTTAGCATGCGAAATTCAAAACGAGCCAATTCGAAAATAATCGGTTTTTTGGTAATTCCGGATTTTTGGAACTCCATATTTCGTTTCGTTCTAATTTACTTCCGTTTAGAAAGAAACGCCTTTATAATTCTAATACCCAAATCAGTATCTGAGATGTAGTATATTTTAAAGATATGTTACTATTCCATTTAATGTGTCTAGCCGTAGTTATTTAAAACTTAGGCTACAACTCTATTAATGTGGTTAGCATCAGCCTTGATATCAGCTTTCCTGTCGACATCTAAAAAAGTTTAACATTCCAGGCCGGTTTTTCCTTAATAGACAACTGGATATCACATTACGAACACTCGCATTCGGACCTCTGAGACTAACTCGATTCTTGACAGAAACAACCAAAGAGGTCATTTGGAATTTTGTCAACTGTTGACAAGCCAACAACGAAACCTTTACGAGGTCGTTTGACTTGCTAGAAATAGTAGTTATCAAAGGCGCTCATATCCAGCTCGTTCTGTCTCTTTTACAAACAATAACTCTTCAAGGTGGTGTCCCAATAATGACCGCAATCCAGTGAATGCAAAAAAGTAAAAGAAAATGGCCCCACAATTCGGAAGAAAAAGATAATCACTATATTGCTTTTTCTAGAGTGTTCTCAGCGCGTTGAGTATATCATGAACTAACAGCAACAACAATAATGATGATGATGATGATGATAATAATAATAATAATAATA
>NC_068991.1:6873940-6878041 GCF_001194135.2 Octopus bimaculoides | reverse complement strand
AATAATAATAATAATAATAATAATAATAATAATAGTAATAATAATAATCAGAGTCCTTTTAGAGAAAGGTTAAAATGAGCAAATTTACATGAGAAGTCATCTTTAAAGTGAACTGTGAAAATTGTGAGAGCTTTACAGCCGCCCAAACAATTAAAATAAAACAAAATATATCCAGTTTGTTCTCCATGCAAACCATTTGAAAGGCCAACCAACGGTGGTGTATAATGTTTTGACATTTTCAGATTAAACTAATCTCAAATGACAAGTGGCTTCATCGAAATTTGAATTTTAAAATGAGTTAGCGACAGTTACGGCCAGAAATATTAGGAACGATATAATGGCTGAATGTCTTAGTCGGAGTGGTGCCATTATCTTGGTTGTTGCTTTCTCTATGCTTCGGCTGTTGCCCGTTCCTGCCTTGTTCTGGTGTCTTCTAATTCACCTTAATTCTTTGTTTGGGTTTGAACTCAGAATTCGATCGCCGTTTCAATTCCTAGTTGAGAATCCAGTGTCTTGAGGATCGTGTCGTTCGCGAGAAGAGACTCAATAGATCGCAGTGTGGTAGCTGCTCTACTGAGCACGTCACCCCGAACAGCAAGCCGAGTCGTATGCAAGCGGTCCTTTTCATCTCGATCTCTTCGAACAAGTCGGGCGGGACGCGAAATTCTTTTTCCATCAGAATTCCGGACCCCAGTAATGAACTCATTTGCATAAAGCCAATCAGAGCTCACCTTGAAAATCCACATACTGTGTACAACTACAGTACAGCCAGTCAGGCATAGAATGGTGTATGCCACTCTGTGAGTACAGCATAGCAGGTCTCACATAAGCACCACATCCCCTCCACCATCCTCATAGATCAATTGAGCACCATCTCTATATGGAGCTAACATTAGGAACTTATTCTCAGGCTGAGATTAGTGATACTGCATGTACTAATTGATATATACAAGGAGGGCGCAATACGACACAACGCCATATTGATTACGATGTTTCCAGATCAACATCAACATTTTAAATTAGGAATGTGCAAAATCAGTCAAAAAATTAGGAAACTACACTCATTTACATTTTCTAGTAAATTACGCAAATTGGCAACACTTATGGCATCATTGGTGAGCAGCTCTCCATTCACTTTATACACTAAATATCACATTTGTCAATCCTATTAACCCGTTTAGAACGTTTAGATTTTGCTATAACGCACATTTTCCACTGAACTCAACCAGAGTATTTTCGTGACTAGGTGGACACTAGTTTGATAGTTCAGCTCTGATTGGCTGTATGCAAGTGAGTCCATAACTGGGATCCGGAACTCTCGTGGGAAAAAAATTTCGTGGGCAGGACGTTGGCCGGACGTTAACCAGCAAGAGGAAATGTCTTCTTGGGGTTAAAATAGCCACGTTGAAGTGGCGACAAACATCACAATCCAGTGTCTAATCACTACATATGCAGAAAATATTCTCCTAGTATGTAATATTCGTTCGGTAATATCATACAGTCGTTGAAATCCCTCTTCGTCTCTCCATCTTTTCCCCTCTGCCTGACACTTTACACACACACACAGAAACACGCGCGTGCGTGCGCAGAGAATTTATTGAAACAGGATGTTTATATTGCAGCTCGAGTTTCACGCTACCACAATCTTCAACCAAGAACTGTTACAAGAACTGTTGGGGGTATATTTATATCCATTGTTGTGGGTGTGGTCGCTTTCTTATGTGCATGATCATATGCACGTATATATATGTATGTGTGTGTGTGTATATGCATGTGTGTGTGTGTATATGTATGTGTGTGCGTGTACGCGCTCTTGCTTACGTGCACGCGCGCATGCAATATATGACGATGTGAATTCATGTAAAAAAATCAAGATAAGTTCTGGAGTAGTTTCTCGTAGCTTTTTCTAACAGCCAATTATGTTCTGCTCATCATTGCAAACTAACGAGACCCCTGTAGCGATTAAGGCATAAGGAATAAATGTCAACCAATGTAACGGTGAAATTGTAATTGGTAAGAAATGTGTGTAAGGTTGCATATGGCAAATTGTCATGACTGCATTTGAAGAAAGGCAGCAAAAGACTGCGTGTTGGGTAGCAGGCAATATAAGAACGCTTTGAAATAAATTGACAGACGATAATTCATACTTATAACTATATATTCAACCGTTGCGAAGTTTCTCACAGCTGCTACAAGTCGGAAATAAAATATCAATCGGTTTTGATAGAGAATCTCTGGTTGTAGGTAACTACTAAATTGATGTGAAGCTCGTACGAGGTTGCCATCGGTGACATGATGACAATTTGACTGTCTGAAAGTGGTCGAAGGAAGAGAGATAGATAGCGAGGTGAGGGAGAGAGAAGATGTTTTTCTGTAGGTGTCTTGAACTTAAGCCAATAGCAATGTAATTGGAGGAACTATCCCGAATTGAATTCTGTCTCACCTAAAATGATGGCGAATTTGACAGGCGGCAGGTACATATTCTATCGGACTTTAATGTCGGACCGCCACGTCACGAGGACGTAAACATGTCCACAGCAGTCATCAAATGTTGGTGAGGACAAACACAAAGACGCGCGTAGATATTAGAGATATCAGATCAAATGATCAGATACATGCATTTTTTTTTATGTATGTATTTATACACACGTGGCACTCCGTCGGTTACAACGACAAGGGTTCCACGTGTACCCTTAACGTAGTTCTCGGGGAGATTCAGCGTGACAAGGTTGACCCTTTGAAATACAGGTGCAACAGGAACAGGAAGAAAGAGTGAGAGAAAGTTGTGGTGGAAGTGTACAGCACGGTTTGCCAACCCCACCTGCCGGAGCCTCGTGGAGCTTTAGGTGTTTTCGCTCAATAAACACTCAAAGCGCACGGTTTGAGAATCGAAACAGCGATCCTACGACCGCGAGTCCACTGCCCTAACCACTGGACCATTGCGCCGCCACATGTATTTATAACCTCTGCAGTAAAGAACCAAATGAAATGACCCTAAGCATTTTGTCCAGAACGCTAACGATTCTGCCATTCACCGCCTATGGTTCTCTCTAATTTTGGCACAAGGCAAGCAATTGTGAATGCAGATTCCAAGAACAATGGACAGAAGCATGAAGACCGTTGTTTCGATTATTGATTACGAACTTGGTGTACTTCTCCTTCATTCTCGTTAGTTATACAGCAGCCGTTTCGATTTCAACTGCACATAGTAAGTATGTCATGGCAATACTAATTTACACTTCGATAGACAAGGTCAATGGCAGCTAACTGTCGCCGTTAGGGGCATAATGTAGCGGCGGCCTGCGATGTGAGCGAAGCGTGGACACTTTTTCTCGTGATAGGCTAATATCCTATTAATTCACCAACCGGTCAGTTCCTTCGTTCACCGTGACCCAAATCTATAAATATACCTGTTATATATTAATACTGTTTATTTAATTCCAATAGAACGATCAGGTGACGAACCGGAGGTGGAGGTGAAAATCGATATTTCTTGAATAGAAGACTGCTTTTGTTATTTTTATAAATATAACAATGTGGGTAGTAGGTCAAATGTATCATTAACAATAAATAGAAGAAAAGTGACCCCTACTGCATGAAAACTTAATAGTAAAGTTGGTGCTAGTATACGTCATGTAATACGATGTTTTTTTATAGTTTTTTTTTTTTTAGAAAAAACAAGTTTGCATTAGTTTTTCACGTGTCGTGAGAGATACAGAACAATCAATGATACCGAGTAGCCAGATATAAATTGTTAATCGATACAAAGTGGTTAGAGCGATAAAGAGTCCAGTGATACACACACACACACACATATATATACATACATATATACATACATCTGAGCCCCCCCCTTCAATCAAGACTGGCCATGGGATTGCACCTAGAAAGTTACCCTCCCAGGCACATCTCCGGGCAAAGTTGTTTATGGAAGACCAGCAGTCACCCATGCATACCGGCCACCTCTCCACGCCACCAGTGTTATCCAAGGGAAAGGCAAAGGGGCCGATACAGCTTGGCACCTGTGACATCGCAACTCATTTCTACAGCTGAGTGAACTGGAGCAACGTGAAATAACGTGTCTTGCTCAAGAACACAACA
>NC_068991.1:6872001-6873489 GCF_001194135.2 Octopus bimaculoides | reverse complement strand
ATATATAATTATTTTGTTTCAGTCATAAGTCGGACGAAAGGCCGCTAAGCATATTGTCCAGCGTGCTAGTGATTCTGTCAGCTCGCCGCCATATTTAATCTTCCAAAATTATGCTCTGACTAAAAGAAAACCGTGTTACGTTCACTGTGGCTTGTTTCGTTCCCGGTAATTATTTAAAAAAAAAGTACGCACAACTATTTACTTTTTTCTTATATTTTATCACGTCAACACGTTTGTCACACCTTTGAAACCCGTTCTAACACCAGCTTGTATATGTGTATGTGTGATGTCTATCAATGATCACTTATCTAGAGAAACAAATCTAGTTAATTTCACTTGGAGTTGGTCTCCTATGATTTACCGAATCCTACTGTTTAATTGTTTTTAACAGGAAAAAGACGTGAATTTGTTTCTCTGCTCAAAATGAGTTTTCTGGCTTCAAAAGAAGGGAAATGATTTCAGCATTATTTAAATTGGTTCATGTTGAAATGATTAACGCGTTCGTTAATTATTGAAAGATACTTAGTGTTTAAATAGACGGAATTTGCTGGAAATAATACTACAATATATTGCAGTGTTCCACCGGAGATCTGCAGAGTTTAGGAGATGATTGTTCTTTGTTTTGATGTATAATTCAGTTGGCAACCTGACAATGCACCGTTTGATGTAGTTGAGTTGGTTTATTAATTATCATTAGTCAAACGCGGATTTTGTGATTGAGAAATGACTGAGAAATTATTTCACTGAATAAAAGAGTATTTGTTGACTGTCGATGTTTTATTGGGTCTTTACTAAAGGCTTAGTTTTACACAATGTTCCAGACCTATGTTAGTAAAGTATATTTATTTCTGCCTCGAAATCAAACATACATACATACATACATGCATGCATACATACATGCATGCATACATACATACATACATACTCCAGGTTGGGAACCACTGATATACACACACACACACACACACACACACACATATATATATATACGTGCGTGTGTGTGAGTGTGTGTGTGTTTATTTGTCGGTTCCACTTATAGCTCGGTGATAAAACTGACGGAATATAGGATTCGTTCGTATTGATCTGTGGAATATGTAAATTTGGAAATGATTGCTGATAATGTCCTTATCACTGAAGTACACAGTAAAAGAGAGAGAGAGAGAGAGAGAGAGAGAGAGAGAGAGAGAGAGAGAGAGAAGGAGAGAGAAAGTTCTCAAAATAAATGACATAGAAACAAAGCTTTAACGATTTATATGAAGCAAATAAATGACGAGAGGAAGAAAAATATTATCATTAGTTGAAATGGAATTTTTTTCTTTGCTCGTTACAATGTAAGATACAACTTCTTCGAGCTGTAACAATGATTATTTGCTGTTCTGTTATCCATTTTGTAGGTAGTTAACTTCATCTTTTGTTGACTGCTAGAAGACTGGTGGAAAACAGAGAGAGAGAGAGAGAGAGAGAGAGAGAGAGAGAGAGAGAGAGAGA
>NC_068991.1:6869645-6871232 GCF_001194135.2 Octopus bimaculoides | reverse complement strand
TTCTTCCTTGCTGAGGCCAAAGTTTCAATGTCAAAGCTTAATGTAGATCATTTATTTATATATTTGTTTACTTATTTATATACCTAATATTTACTTGATTTAATTACGCACACACACATATGTATATATGGATTATATATAAGTATACATTACACACACACACGCACGCACACACACACACACACACACACACAAACACACACATATAAATATGTATCTACACAAGCACACACACAGAGGCACACACTGGCACACCCACGGCTATACATAAGCACACTCAAACCACACATAAGCACACACAGGGCACATACACTCATACATACATACATACATACATACATACATGCATGCATACATATACATACATACACTCACAACCATGCGACCAAGTTGCTTGCCGGTCAAAATTTAATTTGAATTGAAAAGAGAAAGAGAAGACTATGTGTGTGTGTATTTGTGTGTGTGTATGTGTGCGTGTATGTATCTATATACACATACACATAGAAATGTATATGTATATACATACATTTATCTATCTATACGCCTACATACAACACACACTCACACACATACACACGCGCGCGCACGCACGCACATACACACTCGTATAGTCGACGAGAGGAAATTGTCAGAGATATTTACCGACATTCGCCATTGAATGACGAAGTCGGCAGCCTTTTGCAAGTCTTTGACTCCGCAGCTCAGAAGCTGCAATAAACCACGATCAAGCTATTGGCCTTCTTCACTCACCAACAATTTCCAAGTTGTTTTCTTATATTTTTGTGTGAAAAATTACTAATGAAACCGTGGTATGCTGCAGATCAATAACAATAATTTAAATATGACCTGTATTTATATAGAAATGGTTCTCAAAAATCTATATTCACGACACTAAAACAGCCTCGATGGTAAAAAAAAAAGTCAGCGGTTCTTAGACGAGAGGTAAAAAAACAAAACAACATACACTCAAATACATGCTCTTTCTCTCTCTCTCTCCCTCTCTCCCCCCCTCTCTCTCTCTCTCTCTCTCTCTCTCTGTTTCACCTCAAATATATTCCATTTCTCTTTCTCTGTTACATACACACACACACTCACGCATGCGCGCGCACATACACACTCACGCATGCGCGCACACACACACTGTCTTGTTCTCTCTGTGTCTCACATACTCTCTATCTATCTGTCTCTTTCATACACACACACACACACACACACACACACACACATATATATACATATATATATATACACACTCACAAATACTCGCATACTTTTTGTGGCTCTCTCTCTCACACACACTCTTTCTCACTTTTTATCCCTCACAAACACACACACACAGACTTTGTCTTTCTCTCTCATACATACACACGTACGCTCTCTCTCTCTCTCTCTCTCTCTCTCTCTCACATACACACACACAGACACTCTGTTTCTGTCTCTCTTACACACACACACACACACACACACGCATACAAGTAAAGAGGGAAGCCACTAAAATCCACACCTTAAGAGTTTGTATTTTATAACACTTCTAGTTCCAACTCTATCTGAAGTTTCAGTTTAGATAGTTGCAGATAAAATATTCTT
>NC_068991.1:6865389-6868841 GCF_001194135.2 Octopus bimaculoides | reverse complement strand
AACTTAGTGGTTCGGCAAAAAAACTCGAGAGAATAAGTGCCATGCTTTAAAAAAAATACGTACTGGGGTCGATTTGTTCTACTAAACTCTCCAAGGCTGTGCTCCAGCATGGCCGCTGTCCAATGAGTGAAACAAGTAAAAAGACAAAGGATGTGATTATTGCGAAATCCGGAAGGCTTCACATCGCGAGCGTTTCGGGGGAGAGGATAACCAACTGAACACTTAACTTTCAAAAGGTCAAGTTCGCTTAGCTGTAAATACAGCGGAGTTTGAACTGGGTAGATGTTGTTGTTGCTGTCGCTGCTGTCGCTGCTGTCGCTGCTGCAGCGGATGTTGTTCTTGCGATTGTTAAACCTTGGTGATAACTGATCGAACAAATTTATGATCAAAAGCATTCCAGCTGTGATCATTTCGTCATTTTGGAGATGTGTAGGAATGCATCATTTAATATATCCTTCCTTTATAATACATCACAGTTAATGTATCCTTTATAATACACCTTAATATTAAATGTATCCTTCCTTATAATAATACACCATTTTATCTTATGTATTCTTCCTAATGAATCGGTATATAATTTAATATGTCCTTCCTAGTAACACACTATAATATCTAATATATCCTTGCTAACAATAGACCATGTTATTTGATGTATCCTTCCTTACAATACACCATAATATTTAGTATATCCTTCTTTATTATATCCGCCATTCTCTTACTCTCGAAGCCAAATAGCTTCAGTGAAACGAAAATTCACGCAAAATAATTATTTTGAAATTTCTGTTTTAATGTTTATTGGTCTTACGTGAGTTAAACTAGATTAATACAATATTCTGGTAATCGATAAAACATAGGAACAGGACGAGCTGCCATCCAACAGATTTCTCTGACATTACAAACTAAAAACAATTTCTGCTTCAAGTTCCTTCTTCCATCATATATTGTATATTGTATATACTTTGTACTTTAATATTTCTATCTGAAGATGATGGCTAACGTTATTTTCAGAGATTAACTTTCCTATGATCATACACTTAAGAATATTGTTATTGCTGTTATTTTTGCTGTTGTTATGATTTTTGTTATTGACTCGCAGCTTATGCTGACAAGTGAAGCGGTCAACAGTTTCGACATTCTCACCCACAACAGAAGCAAACTAGATGGAGTCCCTCAGAACGCCGACCAAATATTCTGGATCTTTGTATTGACCCAAGAAACTCCAAGGCCAAGCGACTCCACTTCCTCACTCAGTGAAAGAAGAGCGGTCCTTAAGGCATCCAAAGACTAGGCAGGTATAACCGCATCATCAGCAAAATCCAGGTCAGTAAGCCCTAGTTTCATCAATGAGGACAAATATCCGACAAATGTAAATAATGTAGTAGGACATTCTCCAACAATTTACGTAAAAGAAGTCATTACATTTATTTGTTAAAAAAACACAATACCTCCATCAGCATTAAAGTCTAAGGCATTAGTTATGCGTGACCAGTCTCAGTAGAAAACGATTTAGAAATATGACTGCCAAGCCATTAAGACTATTTTAATATCGAAGATCAACCTTAAACTTCAATAACATACGGAAATACATGAAGGATCTGTTAAAACCTTTCCCGCTAATGTCGCAACGACAGTTACTGCACATCTATCTATCTATCTATCTATCTATCTATCTATCTATCTATCTATCGATTTGTCTGTCTGTTTTTCATCTGTCTTCTGTCTGTCTATCTATGTATTTACCAACCTATCTCTCTCTCTCTCCTTCTATCTCTCCTTCTCTCTCTCTCTATTTGATTACGTATCCATATAATATATCAATTGGTTTCTTTTAGCTAAGCAAAAAAAACCTTGCACTTTCCAGAGGAAGAGCAAACGGGAAATCGTGATGTTCATGCCTATTTTTCCAGAGTATTAGCTACATATGAAAGTGGCGTCAACGAGAATAAAAGCTGAATCGTGAGTTTAGCCTGGCAAGAGTTCACCCATTGTTCTAAGGCCACCAACACACACACACACACACACACACACACACACACACACACACACACACACACACACATACTCCCATATGTCGATGGCTGCTGTTAAGTTTATAGAAAAGAAGTGAAAACAGACAGACAGAGATAGAGACCGAGAAAAAGAGAAAATACAACATAAATGTACACATATGAAAGAAGCATGAATTGCTTATGAAGCGGTTGTTATGGAAATATTGCCAGTCTCTCAAGGGGAAGTAAGTAGGTTTAAGCTGGGTTATTAATTTACCATCTCGATGAAAAGGTCGCTCTTCTTACTATGGAAACTAAATTATTCATTTCAGAGATTTCCATTGGTTACTCTAGTAACCACCGTCAACTATGGTCTGAGCCCAACTTGTCTATCCACGTCAGCGATGTAACAGATGTTCCCCAAGACACAGAGACACGCAGAAGAAATTGTCACTGCTCTGAACAATCGTTATATTTAATTGACACTGAGGTTAGAGACACATTACCATAGTAACTGTGCCGCGGGGTTGACTAAGAGCTTTACAGCAATGATTTTCAAATTAAGAAATATCAGGCCCTCCCCACCCAAAATAGTGGTTTAAAATTTTAGCACAAGGGCAGGAATTTCAGGGCAGGGATCAAGTCAATTTCATCGATACCAGTGCTCAATTGGTATTTTTTTATTTATTTTATCAGCTCTGAAAAGATTAAAGGCAAAGTCGACCAGGGCGGTATTTGAACTCAGAACACAAAGACAGAAGAAATGCTGCTAAGCATTTCGCCCGGTGTGCTAACGATTCTGCCAGCTCGCCGCCTCACGAGGAAGTTAAATATTGCAAAGGAATATTTCTCATGAGGACGAGAAATACTGCCGTGTTATAGAGCCTAACCCCGTCGGTGCTTGTAAAATCTGTATCCATAATATATTCCCCATTGATGCACTGGACTCAAATTCTCTCAAGGAAAACGAAAAACAGAAAACAAAGAAACACGCTGTTGCAATGTTGGTTTTGGCTTGGGTGTAGTCGAATAATCGTCGATTGAAGAAGAATTCTCGATCCCACTTTTTTTTCTTCTTTTGATCGATTTTCAATGAGTTTGAACTCAGAACTTTGAGAGACTATACTAAACGGTGTAAAAGATTTAGTCCGGTGATCTACCGTTTCTGCTACTTTACTGGCTCAGAGTATTCACTACGGCAAAGAGGCAATGAGCAATCGCAACATTGTCGTACGATCTGCTAGAAATAGCCTCCTCCTCCTCCTCCTCATCATCATCATCTTTTAGGAACAGCAACGTAGCAAAACGCCGTTCCTCTACAGATTACATTATTTATTACTCATTAATTAAATATCAGTACAAACTTTTAATGAACTTTAACTTTTATCCAGATAACTCAAAACTAGAACACACCCTAGATAATAATAATAATAATAATAATAATAATAATAATAATAATAATAA
>NC_068991.1:6861885-6865208 GCF_001194135.2 Octopus bimaculoides | reverse complement strand
TTTGGGGGAAAAAAAAAACAAGTATTTTTTATTGGATAGAATATCCTTCCATCCATCCGCTCGCTATTCCTGACAGGGTCGTGGGGATAGAATTCTCAAGAACCTTTATCCATAATATATTCCCCATTGATGCACTGGACTCAAATTCTCTCAAGGAAAACGAAAAATAGAAAAACAAAGAAACATGCTGTTGCAATGCTGGTTTTGGCTTGGGTGTAGTCGAATAATCGTTGATGGAGAAGAATTCTCGATCCACCATTATTTTTTCTTTAGTGTCGGTCCCCAACCTTTTTTGCACTTCGGACGGGTTTCATGGGACAATTTCCCATGGACAGGGGAATCATGCGTAAAACAAAGCACAAGAAAGGGAATACGATCCTAAAACCGTTATTCAGTTCAACGATGACCAAACGTGGTAGTAAGACTTCTTTTTTTTACGAGAATCAAATGTTTAACCCAGGAATCGAAATCGCGTTCGCAGGTTTTACACAGAGTTCCTTGATTTTATCGTCACACCATATCTCAGCACGTTAATCTCATATTGGTACAATAGTTAAACGAATGTTATAGTTACAATTTCACACATGACAAGAGAGGCACATATCTAATGATCAAATCTTAATCCTGTAACCTAAATGATTGCTTTTGTCACAAATCTTAATCTTTTGTATAAAGCTATAACAAAAAAAAAACACTAATAAACAAACAGACAAACAAATACAGAGACAAACTATCCATCGCCAAGATATTTCTCTAGTCGTTTAAATCTATTGAACGGCAAATATTGATTATTTAGCCGCTCTGCCAAAAAAATATGGCTGCTGCAAAAATGTCTAGAAAAGTTAGTCAGCAGAGAAGTATGAAGAGCAATAGACTGATAAATTATAATATGAAAGGAAAGCTACATTCTTTTAGCGATAGTAATACGGAAACTGACAGGAATAGTGTTGGTGTTGTTTAAATTGATGGTTTTTAATCATAAAAACCACCATAGGATACTCACCATACTTAAGGAGCGACATGTTCGAAGTATCTTTCTCCGCTGTAAAAATATTCATTACATTTTCCTCATATGTATGTGTGTGTGTGTGCGCGTGTATATATATATATATATATATATATATATATATATATATATATATATAAATTTAGAGGTAATACTTGATAATTGTAAGCACCTGTGTATAAATTGTAAATCCAAAAAATAACAACAAAACTACAAAGGATTCCGCGGTACACGTGTTTCAAGCTTTACATGTGTATAATATAATACAATATAACATAACATAATATAATATGTGTATAATCTACAATGTAAAGCTATCCTCAGCCGCAAAATTATCTCTCTCCCAGGAAATTATACCATCTCTGCGTTGAAGTAGGAAGAAATGTGTGATGTGAGAGGTGAAGATCCTTTCGGTATTCTGTATAGTACTATACCTCGTATAATTCTCCACCCACACATAATCTCTCCGGTCCTCCGAAAACCTTCCATACCATGCCACGATTCAGTGTGTAGTGTTAAGTTGGTGGTTAAGAACAATACAATACAATAAAAAGACATACACAGATATTCATGTAAAAAAGTAAGAATAAACTAAAAATAAAAATAAAATAAACTTAAAATAAAAGTAAGAATAAACTTGAAATAAAAATAAAACTTAAAATAAAATAAAATAAAAAATAAATAAAATAAATAAAAAAATAAAAAAATAAAAAATAAAGGGAGTCATATCGATGGGGCGAGTAATCTAGGAAGTAATAAGAGAAAGACTGGATAGTCAAGTAAGCTACATCTAAGCTATTTAGATGGGTTGGTGAAGGGTGGTGAGGAACAATCTAAATGTAGATATATATATATATATAATATAATATAAATAATATATAAATATATGCATATATCCATACATATATGTACATACCTACATATATATGCATATATACATGCATATATGGGTACAGTACATAAAAAAAAAAACGTTAAACACAATGAGAAACGAAAAATAGAAACGAAAACAGAAAACGAACTTTTTTCGAACAACGAAAAATACAAACAGAGAAACGAGACATGCAACATAAAGAGTATATCCCTTCTTCAGTTGTCCCTGTTTCATGTACTCCGCGTTTCGAAGGTAAGGACAATACGCGACTTCGTTGAAACAGTCCTTCCGGCAAAGCAAATTAAATAAAATTTGGGATTTTTTGCGGAGGGCGAAAGTGTTAACAAGAACAGGACAGTGAGAACAAGACAGTAAAAACAAACAGTGAGGGCTGTTGAGCCAAGGCGATAGAAAATTATTATGAACGCTAGGTACAATAAGTCGAAAGTAATTAGTAAAAGATTCAGCGATTGAAAGTATCGTGAATAGTTATCAAAAAATGTCGGTGAGCTGGCAAAGTCGTTAGCGCGACGAACAAAATGCTTAGCGGTATTTCTTCGGCTCTTTACGTTCTGAATTCAGGTTCCACCGCAGTCAGCTTTGCCTTTCCCCTCTTCGCAGTCGATAAAATAAACTACCAATCAAATACGAGGGTCAGTGTGTAACTGACCTTGTCGTCTTTCTTCAAAAATTGCTGGCCTTGAAGATTGACCCGCTCAAGGTTAATATGATTTCGGTCTCCATGGAAACCGGGTAACCGGTCTTATGAATCCTAGGGCTCAAGAAAAAAAGCAAAAAGATTATCAAAAAATATCTCTTCTCTGCTTTTTCAATCGAGCTTTTCAACCTTCAACTGCAAGACTCAGATTCCTTCAATCCTGTTTCACCTTAGAAGAAAGTACTTAAGCACTACTAGCTTAAGCTTGCTCTTATCCCCTTAACGTCCTCGGCCGCGATAATCTTATTACCTTGACAATGATCCTCTAGAAATTGATGAAGACAATTCACATATAATCTGTACACAAAATTAAGCTCAACACCAGGTCTTCTTTTTTTTTAAAAAGGAACTTACTTTTTTATTTCAAGTTGTGCTGTTTACATGTTATCAATTTCGTGCAGCAGATTTATTTTGCTCCAGAACAGACAGTTTAGACTTAAATATCGTCATTCTTTGCAACAGACGAGTAATGTTATCTTTTATCTTTTCTGTTTTACTTCTTTCAGTCATTGGATTGCGTCCATGCTAGGGCATTGCCCCGAAGGATTTTAGTCGAGTCCTTTTACAGGGCTTAGAAAAACTGAAGGACTGCTGCAATAAGTGTGTGAATCTGAGAGGAGAATATGTTGAATAAAATCATAAAATTATAATTAACTGATCCTCCTGTATTTTCTTTTACCCAAAGCCAAAAACTTTTCAGCACTCCTTCGTGTATATATATATAT
>NC_068991.1:6859788-6860684 GCF_001194135.2 Octopus bimaculoides | reverse complement strand
TACAAAAGTGGAAAAGTTCAAAAGTTCAAAAGTTTTTTAGACGTCGTGGTATATTGAAGCGATTTCCAATCAGAAGATGGGTCCAGTGTAATCCGTGGGTAGGAGAGGTGCAGCCGGAGGGTATCCAAAAGTTCGTGTGATGAGAGGAGACAGGATTAGCTGGTGCGACCACGTGAGCGTGTATTATATGTGGGAGAATATACGAAAAAACAACAACAGACAAGGACAGGTGGTGTAAATAACAAAAGGATGTATTAGTATGACGCTCGGGAATACGGAAAGTCTTTATATATATATATATATATCTATATATATATATATATGTATATATATATATATATACGTATACATACCCACATGATTGTTGTTTATTTGTATTTGTTATCTATCTATTTATACACACACACACACACACATATATATATATATACATACAAACACACACACACACTCACGAAATTGCTGGTCTTGTATCAAAATATGAAAGTAGTATTAATGTATAGGAGTACTCCGTCGGTTACGACGTCGAGGGTTCCAGTTGATCCGGTCAACGGAACAGCCTGCTCGTGAAATTAACGTGCAAATGGCTGAGCACTCCACATACACGTGTACCCTTAACGTAGTTCTCAGGGAGATTCAGTGTGAGACAGAGTGTGACAAGGCTGGCCCTTTGAAATACAGGTACTACACGTTTTTGCCAGCGTGAAATAAAGTGTCTTACTCAAGGACACAACGCATTGCCGGGAATTGAACTCACGACCTTACGATTATGAGCGAAGAACTCGTTAACATGTTCACCTTTACAAGAATGAAGGAGAGCTTGGTGCAATGAGAACACAAGATATAAAAGATTCACCGACAACAAGGGCATCATTAGCTGCCTAATGTATTATTAC
>NC_068991.1:6852434-6859003 GCF_001194135.2 Octopus bimaculoides | reverse complement strand
TTGACTCCGCTTGTGTTGTGCTTAAAACATGTTTATATTCTTGAATGTGATAAAGTGTAGAATTAGATTATTATCCCGTTTCCAGCTTCAGTGTTGCTGCCAGGATCTGAAAAATAGGACAGATTCCCCCTCCCCCTTATTTTGTAATTTAAGGGGGATTTTTGAAAAAGAAGGGGGAATTCGCGGTGATGTTCAGTGAACAAATTAAACACACTACTCAGCAGTGGCTAAAACGCGAACCGATCAAGTTTATGTATAAATTTTCATTTTATATGTTTGTTTCCTTTTACACAATATTAAAACAATGGCTAAAAATTTTCTAAAGCAGCTCCCCCACTAATTTTATCCACGGGCCGCCACTGTCCAGAAAAGATCCAAAACTTGGATTTTTTTAGGGGGCCGTACCAAAAGAAATGTAAAACACAATCAATTTAAGAAAAATGTATTATATTTATAGAAGGAAAACTGTCGTGGGCCGCCGAGAAGATGCTAGAGGTTCGCAGTTCTGGGAGCTGCGGTTGAAAACCACTGCAGTAGGGTGTAATATATACGGAAATTTGATGCTATTTTTAGCAGGTCTCGCGTAGTCGAGTCCTGACTGAACAGAGCATTCCAATCACGACCACCCCACCATCTCTGTATATCTAAAATAACACACTGATGAATGTGTTCTTCCTATTTTTTATGATAAAACAGTATGGCGTGATTCTAGGAAATTTGGTGCTATTATTAGCTGGTCCCGTTGGCACGTATCATCTCAAAATGTTTGTGTTTTCGGTGAAGGATGTTGATAAATAAATAAATAATATATTGGAGCATTCTTCTGTTAATTGAAGCAGTGGCGTTGTAAATGGCTATTAATGGCCAGCTTGTTTTCGGCTTACAATTGTTGAAGCAGTTAACTGTTTATTTCTCTCCAGAGAATGCCTCCTTCTACCACTTCTATAACACCTGGCATTAAGACCAAACTAATGTTATTGATCAACTTTCCACCGCTCCTACCAAATACGTAAATTGGGTAAAATAGGTGAAACTTATCATAGCCATTATTAGTCTCATCCTCTTGCTTATAGATTGTGTGTGTGTGTTTTTGGCAATCACAGATAAATAAGTGTGTAGAATTGAAGGGAGTCGATAAGATAAAAACCAAGAGTGAGGGAAAGAGAGACAGAGATAAGCAAAGAGATGGACTGAGAGAGAGAGAGGAAGAGGAAGAGACAGATAGAGAGACAGACAATGAGACAAACTGACAGACGAGAAGCAGAATGAGGGTAAAACAGAAGAGAGGCTATAAAAAAAGGGAGATAATAGGTGCGTACCGGGTTTGATGTGGTGTGGTGGGTTAATAAAGCTAAAACGCTTTTAATATCAATCGCTGGACAATAGCATGTTTGCGGAATGCCGAAACCAATCAATATACCAACACTTTATAGGCGACTATTTTAAAGCTATATATTTTTTTACCATCAACATAACAAAAAAAAAAAAAAGAAGAAGTGCAAGCAACAGTTTTTGTTTGTTTGTTTGTTGCAATAGTTGTAAATTAGCTTCTTTCACCGTCATTTCATTAATCATTTTGCATTAGATAGGAAAGAAACGTTTTTTGTGTCATTTATTAACGAACTTGTCAGATTGGTGTGAGATGTGCTCTCTCTCTCTCTCTCTCTCTCTCTCACACACACACACACACACACACACACACACACCACACACACATACACACACGAACAAACACATATACACATACATATACACATACATACGCGCACACGCACACACACACACGCATACACACACAAACACACATACACACACAAGCACACATACACACACAAGCACACACATACACACAAACATACACACTCAAACACGCGCACATACAAACACCCACACGCTCCTCAAGAGTTTCGCGGCGAACCGAGATACTAGGGAGAGGAGAAAAGGGTCCCTGGGATATTTTTCCCCTTTTATCATTTAGTTGTTTCAGTCATCGAACTGCGGCCATGCTGCAGTCGAGCTTGCAGAAACGTTAGCACACCGGGCGAAATGCTTAGCGGTATTTCATCTGTCTTTATGTTCTGAGTTCAAATTACGCCTAGGTCGACTTTGCCTTTCATCCTTTCAGGGTCGATGAATTAAGTGCCATTTGCGTACTGGGGTCGATCTATTCGACGCACCTCTCTCTCACAAAATTTCGGGCCTTGTGCCTAGAGTAGAAAAGAATATTTAATTGGAAAAATATAAAAGGATTTTGTTTTAAACACAGAACGCGAAGACGGACGAATTGCCGTTAAGCAGCTTGGGCGGCGTGCTAACGATTCTGCTATCTCGCCGCCTTAGCGGTCTTTATCTTAAATGACTCCAGTATGGAGACTGATGGTTTATTATTACAGATCCGGAAAAATGAGAGGATAAGCTGACCTTTACGGGATTTGAACTCAGAATGTAAAAGGACCGTAACTTGATATCGCAGACATTTTGTTCGACGCTTTCACGTTTCTGTTAATCCGCTCCCGACTAATTTTAGATAGAATTAAAAACAAAACACAAAACAGCAACATTGTTACAAAGGCGTGAATCAAAGTTGATATTTAAAATTGAAAACAATATCAGTTACATTAAATGATAAAGTTCATCGTTTTTCTGTCTGAGATATCGAGTCATGAGCTCACACGTCATGGAGATATGTCACAGAAGATACTTTCTGACGGATTATGGTGAACAATTTTTAAATATGACTCGGTGTACCACTCGAAATGTCATTCAATTTTCGTTATTATACAGAGTACGAGAGCTATTCGAGGACACATAACTATCAGTATATTACTCTCTTCAAAACAAATAATCTTTTTATTTCTTTCAGATTGCTAATGGTATATAAAATCCTAACTCAAGAAATGAAAAGACATACAGTCATTGTTGCCATGTGTGAGGAACACAATTTAGAAATTACCAAGTTTCTAAATGTAGCAAGATACAAGGTTCGGATGGTATTGGAAGCTTCTGACAGGAGTGTTTCAACTGTATGAAAGACAGAACAAAAAAAAAAAAGAATTCTAAACGTTCGGACATTATAAGGCCACTATAGTTCATCCAACAAGTTTAAAACATCAATGATGATCCTGGAAAATTAATGAGGGCCATCACCAAAGAACTGTAAGTGTCGGAGCGTACTATCAGAATTGTGATACAAGTCGTATTGTACTGAGAAGGGACCAATTCATATTTGAACAAGTACAAGAAATCCATTTTTTTCGGTACCAAGTGGTTACTTAATAGAGTTAAAAAGCCTCACAGTCATAGCATACTTGGGATTTTGCTCTGATGAGAAAATCTTCGACCAAGATCAAAAGTCTAAAGGAGAGCTCCTTCTGATGTCCCCAGAGTGATGCCCACTGAGTTTCCAGCCACTGTGTTGGTTTTAGGTGTAGGGTGTAATGAAGTTCATACATCATGCCACCTCACATCTTTCCACAGGGTCATAAAACTAATGCTGCTGGATACACTGAGGTGTTGGAGACAGTTGTTAAACTCTGAATGGATGAAATATGCAGTAGAAGGCCATACGTGGTTCAACAAGGCTCAGTACGTTCTCACAAAGCTCACATAATCCATTGATTAGATGTCAGACAATCTATATAATCCATGTAATATCGAACTTGTGGCCTCCAAACTTGCCAGATTTAAATGACGTGGACAACTCTATTTGGAGCATCGTTGGAAGGGAGACTAATCAACATCCTTTACAACACCATAGCTTTACTCAAGGCCGTTATTGTCTGGGTGGTGCCCAAAATATAAAAGGACCATTTAGCACAGGCATGTCTACACTTCTGGGCCCGCATTAAAGCAGTTATCGAAGTTGAAGGCAGATTCGAAGAATAATCTTGTAAGGATGATGGTGGTGATGGTGGAGGTTTCAAAGCAACTAGAAGACAACCTTATGGCGGTGAATTGTCAGAATCGGTAGAACGGTAGTCAAAATGCCCAGCAGGGATCAAAGATCTTGCGAGGTAAATTAATGAATTAGGGTACCAGTAAAGCGCTGGATCGATGTAACTCGACAATATCACCCACCCACATGTAGTTAGTTATCTTGTACTTACGTTACAAATCGATGTTTCACGAAAACCTACTGACATACTTTTCTCAAGATAGACTATTTAAAAAAATATTATTGACCTAGCAATGTCACTGACTGTAATCGAAGTCGCTTGATCTGTACATTTGAATGAATCACCGAAACAGAAGCAACCTTTGTTGTTATTGTTGTTGCTATTATTTACTTATTTACTTATTTAATGCTGACAGACCTTTCAATATCCCGGGGTCCGTAGGAAACTCATTTAAATAAAAGGGGTCCGTGGTAGTGAAAAGGTTGGAAGCTACTGGTATAAGGCTATACATCGCGTTGTATTCTTGAGCAAGACACTTCATTTCACGTTGCTTCAGTCCACTCAGCTGGCAGAAATGAATAATCCTGCAACTGACCATCAGGTGGGAGAGAATATAGATGCCATGGAAACCGGAAAACTGGGCCTAAAGAACCTATATGACTCACGAAGGAATTTTATCCTATCCTTTACAAGGTTACGCATTTTAAAGATATGGAAACGATGTTATAACACATCCATCCATGCCTTTGCCAATGGCATTTGCGGTGCAAATGAAATGAATGTGTTTAACCTTGGAATTGGATTCGTCATTAACTTACTCGTTTCTTCTACAACGCTCACGCGTAAGCAGTCGTTTATTTACGTCATCACTCTAATTAAATATTCTACCAGAGCTATAACAGATCAGTGGTGTATATCGTTCATATATTGGCAAGAATTGCGATTCATTGACGGATGATTAATGAAATGAATGGCATTGATATCAAAAAAGAAGTTAGTTAGTCTACATGAATTATTTATTTCTTTATAACCGTGTAGAAAGATAGTTGTGTGCGCATATTCATATGCTGGCTTACAACACACACACACACACACGAATGTATATATATATATATATATGCGCATATACAAGCAAATGTTGCTGCATATTGTGTCAAAGCGCTGCCGGTCGATCGGTCTGGCAACAGTAAAGTCAACGGTTTGCATATTTTCACTGATACTTAAATGCTCTGTCTACTTATACGTAAATAGGTACCATGTCGTAGATGTCTAGCAACAACTGTAAGCTAAAGCCAGTCGGAGCAATATTTTACAGTCAAGTATTCCTTTATTCTGTGCCACCATATTCAAATTGTTCCAGTTGTCTCTAACGTTTGGTTACAAAGACAATTCCGCTTCTTCTATGAGGTTACTAATATTGATTTCAAAATTTGGCACAAGGCCAGCAGTTTTGGGGAAAAGGATAAGTTGATTACATCGACCCCAGTGTTAGACTGGTACTTATTTTATTGACCTCGAAAGGAAATGCAAAGTCGACCTCGGTGGAATTTGAACTCAGAACTTGAAGACGGACGAACTGCTACTAAGCATTTTGACCGATGTGCTAACGATTCCACCAGCTCGCCGCCCTTGTGAGGTTACTAATATTCTTCTAGTCTAGGCACAAGGCCTGAAGTTTTGGGGGAAAGGGACAGTCGATTAGATCGACCCCAGTACGCAACTGGTACTTAATTTATCGACCCCGAAAGGATGAAAGGCAAAGTCGACCTCGGCGGAATTTGAACTCAGAACGTAACGGCAGACGAAATATCGCTAAGCATTTCGTCCGGCATGCTAACGTTTCTGCCAGCTCGCCGCCCTTGTGAGGTTACTAATACTGCAAGTTATCTGAATGACATGAGCTATGCTCATCATATTTGTATACATCTCTCTCTCCCCACTTTCTCTCTCCCCACTTTCTCTCTCGCTCTTTTCTCTTTCTTTCGCTTTGTTCTTTATTTTGTTTCCGTTCTCTCTATACACCTTTCTTCACTTCTCGCCAACTGAAGCATCCATTTTGAAAATGTCAACTTGACCTGTTTGTGGTTGTTAATATTTAGTTCAAAACTAACTGGAATGTGAGTGACTAACAGCATGTTATAGACTCATCTTCGTTTTAAACCGAAATAATTAATTAATCATATTCCTTTTCTTTTCCCTTCTCATCTTCCGCTCTCTGTCCCCTCTCATTCTCCTACTTCTTACCCCCATATCTCTGTCTTCCTTCCTCTTTCATACTAAGATGTTGATTAAGCTTCATCGTGGCCCCTTTTCCCTTCTAATTCCTCAACATGACTTGTTACCCATTGTTACTATTTAATATTCCCATACTCTTGTAGTTCAATCACTTGTAATATCAAAATATTCGATGGTTCGATTGAGTTTCGATTATTTTTATAATACAAATTCGATTCTATGAGATCTTGGAACCTTTCGTTCAGACTTCGTAATTTCTGCTGCTTTTTGTTTGCGTTTAAAATTACCAAAGACAAAAGGAACATCAAGAATATTTCTTAGACGTGTAAGCTTTTTATTTTTGAGGTTGTGGGATCAGTCTAGGAAGAAATGTTTTTAATTAGAATGCTTCAGACATGCCTATGTTGTATATATATATATATATATATATATATATAT
>NC_068991.1:6850164-6851772 GCF_001194135.2 Octopus bimaculoides | reverse complement strand
ATTCTGGCTTTGAGAAGCCTAATTTCTCAAGATTGGTATTTAGGTAGTGTGTTACATATTTTATGCATGCATAAAATATGTAACACACTACCTAAATACCAATCTTGAGAAATTAGGCTTCTCAAAGCCAGAATAGAGAAAGCTAATTCGAAGACTTCAGATCCAGACCATCACTGGAACTGTAAAAATCTGTAAAACTTTCCAGAAGTTTATCCTTTAAGTATATATGAACATGTCTAGATACATCAAGTGTATGCATGAGAAGACATACGTAAAACAAAACATATATATCTGCATGTATGCATACATACATACATACATACATACATACATACATACATGCATACATACATACATACTCTGTTGATGTTGAAATTCCAATGAAGGACCCTTGGATCTAGGTTAGAAACCGGTTCTTTCTCTATTGGCAAGTAATCGTGAGATAAAGCTGAATAATGACATACATACACACATACATACATACATTCACGCACGTATGCATGTGCACAAATCTATGTGTGTGTTTGCATGCATGTGTGTGTATGTACGTTTATACGCGTGTGTGAATGTATGTAGACACAGAAGAGTTGTATATTTGGAAATTAGTAAAGCAGAAATGAATGGTTCAACGTTCCTTCTTGTTACAACACCACCACCACCAACAACAACAGTAGCAGTAGCAACAACAACTACAAAAGCAACACAAGACTTCCAGATAGGCTGCTCGGTTGTGGTATATTACAGGAACTTTATTGATTCTAATAAAATGGAAAGCCAAGGCGATATTTGCACCCAGATATGAACTGCATTGACGTCAGAGGAGCCAATAAAATAAGATAAATACTACAAAGTAACTAACATGGCGAATAATGCCAAACAAAGCGATTGAAACCGCAGCCAATTCTCCACCGAATCAAGGATGTGATACCGTCTTAAACAAAAGGCAGCGAGTTGGCAGAATGGTTAGCACGCCGGGCGAAATGCTTAACCGTGTTTCATGTCTTTACGTTCCGAGATCAAATTCCGCTGAGGTCGACTTTGCCTTTCATCCTTTCGGGGTCGATTAAATAAGTACCAGTTATGCACTGGGATCACTTAATCCCTTTGTCTGTGCTTGTTTGTCCCCTCTGTGTTTAGCCTCCTGTGGGCAATAAAGACATAGATACAGTCTTAAACAAATAAAACTCATTGAACAATGTTGTTTCCGGTATTTACCGGATAGTCATGGTTGGAACACATTTGAGTAAAAGTTTGCAAGATCAGGGGCTGACTTAGGGTTAATTAATAACAAAACAACCCCGAGAAAAACTAAATATTTGGGTCCCTTGAGCAAGTGTTTTCTACTATGGCTCTGCCCGATCAATGCCTCGCGAGTGAATTTGGTTGACGGAAACTGTGTTGAAGCCCGTCGTGTGTATCTTTTATCTTTCTTTTACTTGTTTCAGTCATTAGACTGCGGCCATGCTGGGGCACCACCTTGAAGAATTTTAGCCGAACGAATCGACCCCGGTACTTCTTATATTTCTAAACCCTCGTACTTATTTTATCTGGTGCCTTTTGCCGAACCGTTTAGTCACTAAGTTACGGGGACGTAAATACAGCAACACC
>NC_068991.1:6841499-6849531 GCF_001194135.2 Octopus bimaculoides | reverse complement strand
CAAATTTCGGTTTTCACACATCCACCTGCTGTGTTTGACTTTTTTTCCATTCTTCAATGAAGGAGGGAAAAGGGGGTTCTTTTAAGGTCCCTCTTGGGTAATGTTCGAATAGAAAGCTTTCGAATGAAAACTCTGCAGCTATCAAGAACTTATGAGCATTACTTTTGCATAATACTATTACTAATAGCAATTCGAAGTTCAAGTAACAGTGGGCTCTACTGGACGAGTTAGATAAGATAGACATGTATTCCCTTATGGCTGATGTAGTTTAACTCTTTTTCTTTCCCCAAGGCTTGAGCACCAATTTCGAGAAACTAGTTTCGAATCGATTTGTGGTCATCGAATATTCTTTCGAGGATGAAGACTCCTACTTTCTACCGTTTGCAACACTTCAGTGCATGCCCTGTTGACCGTTTTCTGCGTTTTAGCTTGTCTTACAAAGTCACTTTGAAAAATTCAAATTTGATTGTAAAGAATTCAAATTTGATGGCAAATAATCCAAACTAGATCGAAAACATCTATATTAGTCAATTTTAACACACAAAACCACATAAAGAATCTTGCTAATCAAATACAGAAATGAAACTGATTATTGCTATTATAGTATTTAGTCACCCAGAATGTAACCTATTAAGATTGCTTGCAATTTTTATTGACTGGATTATGTAGTTTTAAAAATACTAGTTAATGAGAAAAATAATTAAATAAACTATTACCTTGTTACTTCACCTTAAATGTCAGGTAGCAAATTAGAAATGATGGAGAGTGAAATAAGCTATTATTAATATATGTAATGAAAGCAATTAGTTCGTTTAGCAATATAACAAATTCTAAGCAAATGTTAAGTCGTAACTAACGTGATTACGGAGAGGGTGAGTGACTCACGTAATAATTCTGCTGACTACATAAATAAGAGTCAGAAACAAATGATGTAAACCTTGAGATGGTTTTTGGATAGAGCATAATATTTGTGAATATTTTGCAACCATGAGGAATTTGTTGGTTATATTTTATTCGTGGCAACTCCTATTTGGCAGTAAGTATATTTTCAAGATTTTTTCATTGTTTAAGTTTACATGCATTTTATCTTTGTATTTTCTTGTGATGACAACTGATTCATTTCTTACATAAAATACTTTATAGAAGCTAGATTTGCCTTAAGGACTATTGTAGCACCTCTACTATTCTCTGCCTGACCAATCTTGTAATCCTCCTCAACTGTTTCTCCTTTGTGATGAGATCTGTCACAATGATGCTGCCTTAGTTAGAATCCATCAGCACAAGAATGAGTCTTAACCATTGCAGTTTATTCATTGGTTATTATTTTATTCTTTTACTTGTTTCAGTCATTTGACTGTGGCCATGCTGGAGCACCGCCTTTATGTTTTCCTGCAAGGCATTGGTTGGGCAGGGGCTATAGTAGAAGGCAGAAGCCCAAAGTGCCGTTTCCCAGTCTCAACTACATAGTTATACAATTACTTCACAGCTGATTGTGTCAGAACAACTATCTCTGTCTCTCTGTGTCTCTCTGTGTCTCTCTCTCTGTCTCTGTCTGTTTCTCTCTCTCTCTCTCTCTCTCTCTCTCTCTCTCTCTCTCTCTCTCTCTCTCTCTCTCTCTCTCTCTCTCTCTCTCTCTCTCTCTCTCTCTCTCTTTCTCTTGTGAACAACTTGTCAACTTCACCTGCTTTGTCGATTCATTCCTCTGCAGTCTTGGTGAGGTCCCACCATCACCTTTCAACTGACTCAATAGACTTGATGTAAAAAAAGATTAATGGGCACCAGCCACTGATTTTCAGGGATTATTTCTTGCTGTCACACTCTGGGAATAGTTACTGTAAATGTCAGTCACCTGGCTTCTTTCACCTGTACAAATGATATCCATTCTTATCTGTTTGAGTTTCTTGGAAATCTGAGATATATATGTTGTACCAACTTCACTGCAAGGCGAATGAGTGTTAAGGGGACAACAGGCACCATGTGCTTCACCAGGGGGACCGGTCTTAACACTTCTGCTGCGGAGTACGGGTTTTCTCGAGTGCAGCAAAGCGCCAGGTGTCTCGGTCCTTTGCCATCTCGCCTGAAACGTTCACCGTCTTGAGTTCATTCTTCAGTCCTTCACATGTCTTCTTGGGTCTTTCGCTTCCACGTGGTCCTTCTACTTTGAGAGATCGGCACTTCTTTATGGAACTCTCGACACTCATCCGCATCACATGACCAAACCAGCGCAATCTTCTCTCTTGCATTCAGCAACTAATTCCTCTTATGTCTAACTTCTCTTTCAAAACACCAGCACTCTGTCGAAAACGTACACTTACATTACACACCCAGCGGAGTATACTAATCTTATTCCTTTCTAACCATCGCATGTCCTCTGCATTCAGGGCCCACGTTTCACTCATATGTTGAATTGCTGTCTGTATACATGCTTCATGCAATCTTCCTTTCACTTTGAGACAGAAACCTTTCGTGCCCAACAGAGGTAACAGGTCTCTGAATTTTCTCCATCCTATTCATTTTCTAGCTATCACACATTCTGTGCATCCTCCCCTACTATTAATTTGGTCCCCTAAGTAGCAGAAATTATCTACTACCTCTAATGAGCAACCAAGGCATTTGAGAGAATCAATTTCCCGAGTCTCTAAAGTTTTTATGGATCCTGTGCATCTTCCACAAACGAAAACTATCTTCTCTGATAACCTTCCGATTAATCCACTGCACCTCTTCAGTGTCCATAGCTTGCACTGGGTACACCGTAAGGAGTTCCTGCCTACACCTTTCCTACAAATCGAACAGACCATCTACCTAACGTTTCTGCCAGCTCACCGCCTCTCTATTTGTTTCTATCTAAAGCAGCACCCATAATCTTGTATCAGCTAATAATAATGCTGCTACACCAGTCACTAGCTATTACACCTTCCTGAATGACTTAGTCAACTATGCGGGTGACTAGCCCATATTTTACCATTCCGGATATTTTGAGCATCTCAGCTGTGATTCCGGATGGGCCAGGGGCTTTCCTGGTTAATACGTTTTCAATTGTCTTATCTACCACACTGCTGTCCACTAGGATAGTCGGCCCTTCTGTTGGGAGACTCACTTTAACCCATTCTTTCTCTACATTCAACAGTTTCTCGTAGTAACTTTTCCACACCTCTTTCTTGTCCACGTCACTAAGTGCAAGACAGTGGCTGCTCGTGTGGAGGCACTGCTGAATTGCAGCACCCCCTATTTACACCCAATGTTATCGATAACATTCAATATAATGAGTCCTTCTTTCTTTAATTCTTTCTTTATACTTGTACATTATATAATCCTTAAGCTTAATGTTAGTAGCCATCCCCTAATTTATGAAACAAATACAAAAGTCCTTGTATGGAACATTGAATATAACCAGACTGCATTCAAATCAACAAAATTATCCTACACCAAAAATGCACAGACCTCAGTTAACTTGTAGCTTTCAGATGTTGGTTGTTGTTTAACTAAAAGGAAACCCACACCCATTCACTTAACAAACCACTACCCCATTTCATCAAATATTAAATTAATTACTGAAATGCATTGAATTTATATTTGGACAAATTTGTCCAGACTAAAAGAGGTTAGAATGATGTATTTTTTTATGAGCAATATATCATAGATTATGAGCTTATAATTATATTTAAATTGTTAAGGAATTTAATTCTTTTTAAAACAAATATAGGCATAAACTGTGTGTGAATGTATTGTCAAAAAATTAGTCTCAGTCTTGAAGAAAAAAATCCTGATGTTTCTGTTATTCATAATTGTAATGTTTTCATTGTTTAGGTTTGTCACTGATAAAGACATCTGATGCGGCTCGTCGTGTTGATGCTCATGAAAGAGCAAGGAGAATGATTTATCTTCCTTCATCTCCATTTCATCGGCGTCATTTAGATAAAACTGAAGTAACAGTCAGAGATCTTCTTGGTTTGAAGGAGTATGAAGAAGTTGAAGAGTCAAACCGTATCAAAACAGCTGAAGGCACAGAAATTTTACGCTTACAAGAGAAGTTCTTGGGTGTTCCTGTTTTTGATGCTTCGTTAACCGTTACACAAGATAAAGATGGACATTTGACTGGTGATGCAACAGGAACGTTTATTCAAGGAATTGAAGATGATATCACAAATGCAGAACCAAAGCTTTCAAAATTAGATGTCTTCGATATAGCTTTTAAAGCAGAAGGAGATGAAATTTATGCAAAGAGCATCCAGCCAGAATACAAAATTATGATTTTCCTGGATGAAAATGACAAATCTCGACTAGCATACCATATAAATTATCGAATAGAAAATGAAGAAGTTATTAAACGACCTACATTTGTTATTGATGGTAACACTGGAGAAATACTGCTGAAATATAATAATTTAGATACCATTTCCAGAGTACTGACTGGTTCTGGTGGTAATGAAAAATCAGGAATATACAAATTTAGTGAGAAAAATCACAAAGCTTTTGTGACTCAGATTGGTGAAATGTGTTTTCTTGAAAATAATTATGTAAAAGTAATAGACATGCAAAACAGGTACAGTGAAGATTTTCATGGCACAGATCCTATCTATTATCTTTGTGATGTTGGTTTTAATGACAGTGTTAATACGGCCATATCACCAGCACTTGATGCCTTCTATTATGGTAGCATGATATCTCAGATGTTTCAGGAATGGTTTAATTCTTCAATACTAAACAAACAAGCAATCTTGCGTGTTCATTATGGGATAGATTATGAAAACGCATTTTGGGATGGGGAATATTGCTCATTTGGTGATGGCGATACAAACGTTTATCCTCTTGTAGTTGCAGATGTAATTGGACATGAACTTGCTCATGGCTTCACAGAACAACACTCTGGATTGCTTTACAAAGACCAGTCTGGATCCATAAATGAGGCGTTTTCTGATATAACAGGAGAAGTCACTGAAGCTTATATGAGTGAGATTGACTGGTTTGTTGGCTTCGATGTCATTAAAGAAGAGGGTGCATTGAGATACATGGCAAACCCCTCCTTAGACAATGAATCTGTAAGTCATGTTGATAATTTCACTGCAAATATGAACGTTCATTATGGAAGTGGGATTTATAATTTTATTTTTTACTACATTGTACATGAATTAAAAATGGATATAAAAGAAACTTACCAAGTTTTCCTCATTGCCAATACAATATATTGGCACTATTATACAGACTTCATTTCTGGGGCTTGTGATATGTTGAAGGTTGCCTATGACCTTGGCAAAGATCTAACCCCTTTTATTAAAGCTTTTGAAGTTACAGGAATTAAACCATGTGATCTAGAGAAACATATTCAAAGATTGTCATTTGGCAAAACAATCTCAGGTATTAGAGTGTCAGTTGAAGCAAACCCAGTCTTTGATTTTATTTATCCAAAGCTAGTTGGGAATATTACAATTATCGCCACTGGTATGTGTGGCAAAGTTCATATTAAGTTATCAAAGTACAATATGCTAACAGAGGGAGATGGTTTGGATCCAGATACATTGTTAGCTGAAGGCACATCAGAAGTGACTGTAAGAAATCTTGAAGGACCTAAATTTTTTATCAAATTGTCTCCGGAATCTAGAGAAAATTTAGAAAATGTTACACTGCATGCTACTTATGCTTGTGATCCTTATTTTGTTGCTGAGACATATGAGGATTATGAGTTACAAGAGCTTATGTGTGATGAGGATTCAGAAGATTAAAAGTATAATCAGATTATATTAACTACTGATTTCAATAATAAATAATATGTCCAATAATTTACAATTTAATCAATAAATATTTGATAATTGCTTGCATTTTTAGATAACTATAATCTTACTTTATTGTGGATGTTTAACTGAAAACACAAATGGATAATATAAATAAACATAATATGAATCTCAACAATTTCATTAGAATACTGTTATTTTTGAAATTCCTAAATTCTACCCTTTAACAAATTCATATTTTAATGATTTTTCAAAATCTTTTAAGAATCTCTCAATCAATCAGAAGATGATTTTATGAAACAGCTCTACAAGATATTTTCCTTTCTGCTGAACGACGACATTTGTAAATAATAGTTGCAGAATTTTACAAATCTCTGTCACATTCTCTCACTGTGTGTGTGTGTGTGTGTGTGTGTGTGTGTGTGTGTGTGTGCGTGCGTGCGTGCGTGCGTGTGCGTGCGTGTGTGTGTTTATATGTTTGCGTGTGTATACATACAGACATATGTATATGCCTGCTACGTGAGTTTCTTTACTAGACGAACCTCTTGATGTAACAGTTAAACAATGAATAACACCCAATCATCAGGCTGAGATGACCTCAGTGAAATGGAGGTTACACTGTCCATCGGAATTTCCAAGTCCACAACACCAAAGTGGTGACTCGAGAAGCCAGTAGCACACGATAAAAAAAAAGGTCAAGAAATATGTCAAGAGAACCAATGGAGGATAAGCAATGGATAAAACACAAAGTATGCAACAGGCGTTGTACTTTAGAGTTAACAAGCAGGAAGAAAAACAGAGAGATGGGAAAAAAAGAAGAAAGAAAAAAGAGAAAATGATAGTTACTGTTAAAGGAAAATATTACGGCCGTAAACTTTTATGTAAGAGAGGTGACGACATACTTTCCTGACTGCTAGAATCCTGTCGTCCGATTTAGTAATGGTAAAAGGATGGCGAATGCTCTACAGAAATACTACAGACTTTTAGTATCGGCTGATTTGTTATATGTTCATCAAGTTATAGATACACAAAACCAATAGAATAAGTACCAAACTTAAAAACATGTGTTGGCGTGTGGCTTAGTGGTTAGGGTGTTGGACTCATGAGCAAAGTACTTTGTTTCATGTTGCTCCAGTCCACTCAGCTGGTAAAAATGAGTAATCCTGCGACAGATTGGCGTCCCGTCCAGGTGCAGAATTTATCCACCACTGAAACCGACCCTTATGAACCTAGCATAGTTCGAGAAGGAAATATTTCTTCTTTCTTTTTCTACTTAAAAATATAAGAACTGGGGACGATTTCTTCAACTAAAACCCTTCCAGGCGTTGCCTCAGAATGGTCGTAGTCTAATGAATGAAACAAGTAAAAGGGTAAATGTGAAAATAAAGGAAAAGAAGTAGAGAGTATATTTTGATAACATCAGATCATGTTGGAACAACGGATTCTTTTTTATCTCCGATTCGTTCCGTGCCAGACGTGACTAAGAGATAAAAGTAAAGAAAAAAAAAATCTTTTAAAAACAAATGATATCAACTGATATCTCTTTTGGCACTTGCTGTAAATGATATAGTCCCGGCCGTGGCATTACAATATCTCGGTTATATTTATATCGCTTTATTTCTAATCTAAAATCTGAATTCAAATTTTTGGTATAAGCCTTCATAAGGCATTAGTCAACCCGAGACTATAACATAAGGCACTTTCCCAGGGTGTCGTGCTGTTGAATTGAACTCGAAAATACGTGGTTGCAAAGCGAGCTTCTTAACCACACAGCCATGCCTGCGCCTGTCTGATGAATTTGCATTTTGTATTTTCTACAGACGTAGCCCAAAATATATCTCTCCCCAACACACAGACAGACAGACAGACAGAGTTTAATGAGTAATTAATATATGAAGTATATTTGTTTATATTTTTTGGAGACAGTCGATTATTTACTTCATCGTCTTAAGATTCACACGCGTACATGTGATCTTTCCGACGACATAATAAATAAATGTGAAAACGTCCGACGGTGTTATGCCCATAGGCCAATTAAAAAGTGGTTTTCATTGGCTCGGGTAGGTCACCTGATTGATTTGAAACCGACTTACGGATGGCAGAGATCGATTCCGGTGTTACTGTGAAGTAAATGGAGTGGCAACTCAGCATAAGTTTATCACTATCAAGGACAACACCCTCGCAAGGTGCTGGAATCTTTCCAGGAAGCACCTTTCCAATGACCGCAATAGAACTAAGCCTCTGCTTTTCGGTTTTGATTTCTCAGCTTGCTTCGTGATTTGGGACTTTTCAGCTAATCTTTG
>NC_068991.1:6840666-6841369 GCF_001194135.2 Octopus bimaculoides | reverse complement strand
CAAGTAATAATCCAAGCCATTTAAACGATGCTATATAATACAAACCGCGATCTAGTGGACTGCAGCAGAATTTAAAACGAATACAAATGATATGCGAATATCCTGACTTATTGAAAATTGCAGGTGGGTCAGTCAATATTTTTTCTCACACATTTTCAGAAGTAATCCAATGTCTTTTTCTAATCAAATTCAAGAAGATAAAAATATTCTTGCGTCACGACAAGGTGGCAATCCGCACTAGTTTCTCTGGTGAGCTTGCTATTGTAATTTTGCACGAGTACTGAAGACAGTGGGGCTGGTGGATATTTTATGTGGGTACTAGGGAGAAAGGGGACGGAGGAAATTTTATATGGGTGGGTACAAGGGACAAAGGAGACGGGGGAAAAATTTAAATGGATATAGGGAACAAAGGCTGTAGGGAGGGTCACTGAAAAATTTATAGGAGTTCTGAGGACAAAAGATGCGGTGTGAATTTTATATAGGTACTGTGGACAAAAGGATTAGTAGGGGACGATAAACGCATTTGCACCGATATTTCCTTAGTCTTCAGTTTCTATTTAAATATTGCCTTTAGAATAATTTTAATGTAATATTATGTTAAACTGCTTGTTAGTTACTATCACAATAACAACGTCACTATCAATAAAAATGACATCATTAACAATAATAACAGACTTTGAAAAACTGAATATATATGTATATA
>NC_068991.1:6836896-6838823 GCF_001194135.2 Octopus bimaculoides | reverse complement strand
ATATATACACATACATACATACATACATACATACACGTGCATATATAGAGAAAGGGAGATAGATAGATAAGTAAATAGACAGATAGATAAAGATATGTATAAATAATACAGAATGGGATAAGGACGCAAAACATCCAGACAGTTAGGTGATACGCGAAACGGACAAAACATACAGATAGACGATACAAAGAAAACACGGACGGGTCATTCGGAGTTTTCTCTCTTCAGTCGAGATCCAGATTATCCTTGCAATTTCGGCTGGTTATTCTCGATATTGCTCCAATCTGGCTACCCCCAAGGAAAAAAGCTAAGCTAAGCTAAGAGCATTAGATTCCTTGGAAGAAAGCAGCGAATGTATACAAAAACAAGGACGGAAAAAAACGAACAATGTTACACAAATACAATAAAAATGATAAAACAGGACATAACAACATTGTGATCACCATATCAGCATAGACACGGCTATCAACACAGTCTAACGCATACTCTCGACTTTCTCTCTGTCCACCGGCTACTTGTCTATTTATAATGGCTGGCTACTACCACTTTTTACCGGGAGGGGTGTACAGTTTCACTATATAATAGTATTGTAGAAGTGTAACCAATTTATTGCACATAAACTTTAGCAACAAAATGTTATATGGACCTCTAAGGGTAAAATGTGCCCCGGTTTAGAACCACTGTCGTAGAGAGCTGCCAAAACAGACATATGCATAAATACAGGTATATCAAATACTATACAACATAAATCTCTTGATTTATTAAATGTTATTTCCGCTTCACAAGGAAGTGTCATGATCACCAAATGACTCATGAAACCCACTCTCAATGAGAAGTGGGAGGATTATCTCAAGAAACAAGTATTCTCCATCGATATGCCATTAAGGAAACGGTCAGGCTTATTGCCTGGAGCGCTCAACATGCAAGAAATAACAGCCACGTCTGTAAAAAAGGAAAACCCTGAAAAAAAAACAACATCACACTCCACCGTCTTAAAGACCGGAATGGTCACAAATGGAATCAACACAAATGGAATGTTATATCTAAATTCCACAAGTATTGAATTGTTGAGAGTTTCTTTCTTTTATTTGGGCAACCCTCTGTGAGTTTTTATTTGTGTGTATGTATGTATGTATGTATGTATGTATGTATGTATGTATGTATGTATGTATGTGAGACGCAATGGCCCAGTGGTTAGGGCAGCGGACTCGCGGTCGTAGGATTTCGATTTCCAGATCGGTCGTTGTGAGTGTTTATTGAGCGAAAACACCTAAAGCTCCACGAGGCTCCGACAGCGGGTGGTGGCGAACCCTGCCGTACTCTTTCACCACAACTTTCTCTCACTCTTTTTTCCTGTTTCTGTTGTACTCGTATTTCAAAGGGGCCAGCCTTGACACACTCTGTCTCCCCGAGAAATACGTAAATGGTACACGTGTCTGTGGAGTGGTCAGCTTCTTGCACGCTAATTTCACGAGCAGGCTGTTCCGTTGATCGGATCAACTGGAACCCTCGACGTCGTAACCGACAGAGTGCCAACCATGTATGTGTGTATGTATGTATGTATGTATGTATGCGTGTATTTATGTATGTTTTTATGTATATACATGTGTGTGTGTGTGTGTGTATACAGTCTGTGAAGTGTTAGCAGCTTCAATAAGACAAATACACACACATACATACCTTCTCTCTCTTTCTCTCTCTCTCTCTCTCTTTCTCTAAATAAACAAATAAATAAAAACATGCATATATCAGGTACTACAATCCGTTTTCATTTATTTATCTATTTCTTTATTTATTTGTTTATTTGATTATTGTTTTGTATGGTTGAGGACCGGCTGTCACCGACACTATCAATAAAGAAAACAAAAAAAAAAGAATAAAAAAGGAAAGAAAACCAAAAGGAAACTAACAAAAAAAAAAAAAAAAA
>NC_068991.1:6834792-6835944 GCF_001194135.2 Octopus bimaculoides | reverse complement strand
AATAATAATAATAATAATAATAATAATAATAATAATAATAATAATAATAATAATAATAATAATAACTTGAATACCAGTACAGCGTGGGTTGTGAGTAATTAAATAAATATATAACCTGTGGTCGATGGCGTAAGTACAGTGTGTGCCGCCCGTGACAGCCATTGAGTGTGCGGTCCAACCTCCGGGCTTCCAAGCTTATACAAGCTTACATAGCAGACCCAGGAGGGCCATTCCGCAAAAGAGTTGCCCGGGGCGGACTGTTCCCTCACCACCACCCCAGCTACACTACTGTTTCTGGTCAGTGCGTACAATCTTGGCCACACACACACACGCACACGACCGTGCCTGCCCGAACACATAGCTAGTCTGTATAGATTAGCTTTAATACCCACAGAAAATGACGGGTTCTATTTTCGTTTCGTGGTTCATAACCCGATCCATTATAAGAGCTTTTTTATGAGTACCACCGGATTAGTTAAATCCATATACAGTGCATTACATACATACATATACACATACACACATACATACATACACACACACATACATACATACATACATACATACATACATACATACATACATACATGTTGATTGCTCCTTCTTGTTGGAATTGTGTTATCCCTTCATTGAAACTTGCACGACCATACACACGCAGGAGGCTTTTCGGACCAGCTTCTATTCTGCAATTACGCTCACAGATGTTGTCCTTTGGCATCACCGGCTGGGTTGTGACCTCATGTATTTTACTATACCTGGTCAGACCAGCAGATAACTTGCAAATGAAGTCAAACTCATGACAAATTTGACGCGGGGGACGTGGCGGCACAGCCATCGCGCAAGCTGTTTGATTTCTCCCTGTTTCGTGTGACTTTCACTGGTTAAGTAATCAAGCTCTCGAGAGAAGAAATTGTCCTCACACATTGGCACTTCAATTCCAGCTGGATTTCTGCAAAGCAGTGCACTTGAGTGAACACTTCGGAGCATGCTTGCATAGGTACATACATACATACATACATACATACATACATACATACATACATACATATAGTGGAATCTGCTTGTTGTGAGCACTTTGGAACGAATAATATCCGTTTGGCAATATTTTCCGTGATTGTCTTCCTCTGTGTAGATGTGTGTGTGTGTATATAT
>NC_068991.1:6833501-6834256 GCF_001194135.2 Octopus bimaculoides | reverse complement strand
GAGAGAGAGAGAGAGAGAGAGAGCCCTTCAATGCATCACAAATCCACTCAATGAATCCAAACAGTTTTAAAATTTATCAAAAGTGACTAAAGCTAACAAGCGAGACCGACAGATGAATTTCCGATATCTTTAAGAGACTCTTCATCTCTGCTGCCATTGTAAAGTACTTGAATTCAGTTTGTAATAGCCTGAAGTAAGCTCATCAAAAAAAAAAAAAATGTGGATAACAACAGAATATTAAAATATATTAAAAATGAAGGTGATTCCACCAAGCCAAACAAAAGACTCTTGAAACCATAAAAAACAGCGCCACACTCGATACGTCTGGTGAGTTCTCAGACTTAAGCGTTGCAAGGAATTTTATCACAAAAATATAGTTTTAGTACATGGTGTTTATTGGACATGCAGTAGTAGAGCTTGTAAGTGATAAAGATTTGTATCAAAAAGACATTTAAGGTCTTTGTAATGTGCTTGTGGTGGTGGTGGTGCTGAGGGTGTGCGTGTGTATGTATGTCTAACAAAGATACAAACTTCCATCTTTGGAATGTAGATAAAAACAATATCCCATTTTAAACTCAAGAAAAAGTCTTGCATATTTTTACTGTTCCACTTGCAAATCGTATTTATAATGTGCGAGTTAGATGGTTGATCTCTTCCTATCAGCCATTTGACAGTCGTCGTTGGTTTGTTTACGTCCTTGGTAACATAGCGGTTCGGCAAAATTGATCGACAGAATATGCTCCAGATTTGAAAAA
>NC_068991.1:6832898-6833491 GCF_001194135.2 Octopus bimaculoides | reverse complement strand
TGTTCAAAGTAAACCGTGTTCTGCGTGAGACATTCCACCAGTATACGAAGCTTCAAACTGTTTAGTTTTAAAACATGAATTAAAAAATCTGTGCGCCAAGCTGAACAGATTCCAAAGCGATGTTCCATCTTGGTTGCCGTCCAATCACTGAAACTCGTAAAAGAAAAGTACGTTTCAAATTAAGTAGACAAGGCGCAGGAGTGGCTGTGTGGTAAGTAGCTTGCTTACCAACCACATGGTTCCGGGTTCAGTCTCACTGCGTGGCACCTTGGGCAAGTGCCTTACACTATAGCATCGGGCCGACCAAAGCCTTGTGAGTGGATTTGGTAGACGGAAACTGAAAGAAGCCCGTCATGTATATGTATGTGCATATATATGTGTGTTTGTGTGTCTGTGTTTGTTTCTCCAACATCGCTTGACAACCGATGGTGGTGTGTTTACGTCCCCGTAACTTAGCGGTTCGACAAAAAAGACCGATAGAATAAGTACTAGGCTTACAAAGAATAAGTCCTGGTCTCGATTTGCTCGACTAAAGGCGGTGCTTCCAGCATGGCCGCAGTCAAATGACTGAAACAAGTAAAAGAGTAAAAGAG
>NC_068991.1:6828476-6832151 GCF_001194135.2 Octopus bimaculoides | reverse complement strand
GTTTTGTTGCTCTAGAAAGGAAAATCTCGATTCATTCGCCCGTGTAATTCTTTTGAAATTGAAGAGTGAAAAGGCATGTGGCGTTGTTAATATTGGTGAAAGTGTAAGTGATGAAAATATGTGGCCAGGAAGCATTTCAGTTTAATCAGTCAAGTTTTTTTGAAAGGTAATATCTCTTACAATAAGCTATCGTAAATAATAATAATAATAATAATAATAATAATAATAATAATAATAATAATAAGAGCTGGAAATAGAAGTAACTCGAATGTTGAGTCTAAAGACAGAAACAATTCCTATCATAGTAGGCGCATTAGGTATGATAAAAAAAAATATTCAGACAACTACATAACAAAAACACCAGGACAACCAATTATATATAACATACAGAAAATAACTCTGTACACATCCTACATAAAGCACTTCCAATACAGTAACCATAACAGCATCACAACAAATCACAGCACATACCTGTGAACTTAGAACCTAACAGATGACCAATTATAGCACTTACTCAGCGTACCTATTCGTTTAAATCACCAGTGAACTAAACCCCTCATATTCTATATATATAAGTTCAAAAAAAGGAAAAATACAAAAAAACAACAACAAAAAACAACAACGTGAGGACGTGATACAGATTGTGTTACAAGACGCTCGGGAAAGGAAAGAGAGAGAGAGTATGACGTTTCGAGCGGAGCTCTTCGTCGGAAACGAGGAAAGTTCAAAGAAGGGAAAAACGGAGGAAGAAAAAATCGCCACCGATGTCCACGAGGTTCCCCAAAAAGAACGACGTGAGAACGTGGTACATGTAAAGTATTAGCAGACGCTATATATATATATATATATATATATATATATATATATATATATATAAAACAAGACAAGCACAATAGCCTGTGAGGGGTTACGTCCCCCTAATCTGGGAGTTTCCTGAGATCTCAAAAACTATCTACAAATGTTTTAAGACCAGCGTTTATATTTTCGATTGGAAGCTCGAAAGAAACTTTACATCTCTTGATAAATTTCCACTGTAATACCTTAAAATGTGAACTTATTACTGTTACTGTTGTTGTTGTTGTTTAACTTACGCAGACCTATGTTCACAGACGTTCCATCTGTGATCCCCTCATCTATGTTATTTAAAAAAAATTTCTTCAGCCATATTGTTTCTAAGCCTACATCACTCATGTGTGATTATATATTTTTAAAAAGGCAGAATATTTTAGTGAGATTTAGCTGCCATTTCTAGCAGGCCGAACGACCATGTAGAGTCTCTTCCTCTCCAGTTGGCTGCAACGGCGTAAAGTTCCAGTGTTAATTATAATTTGTATTCCTATCATAGCTGTGTGTGTGTGTGTCTCTCTCTCTCAAAGAATGCCATATATTTTAGGTGTGCTTACATATGTATTTGAGTACACACACACACACGCGCGCGCGCACACACACATATATAATGAGAGTATTTATGTGTAAGCATGATTGTTAATTAACAAGCACGTACATATATGTGTGAGTATATGTTTTGTGTGTGTGTGTGTGTGTGTGTGTAGTAAGATAACACAGGCTCAGTGAGGTTTTCTTTCAACGCATTTGTTAAAAAATGCAAGAAATAACAAATACGACAAAGATATTTAATATAACTCTTTATCTTTCACACTTGTTTCCGTTATTGGAATGCGGCCATGCTGGGGCACCGCCCTGGAAGGTCTTTAGGCAGACAACTCGGCTCCAGTACTTCTGTTTTTTCTGTTTTTCTTTACTGTTACTTATTCTATCGGTCTCTTACGCCGAACCGCTAAGTTATGTGGACATAAACAAACCAATACTGGTTGTCAAGTGATGGCGGAGTGTGAGTTGACAAATACAGACACAAAGAGATAATCATGTGTGTGTGTGTGTGTGTGTGTGTGTGTGTGTGTGTGTGTGTGTGTGTGTGTGTGTGTGTGAGTGTGTATAGGTGCAGGAGTGGCTGTGTGGCAAGAAGCTGGCTTACCAACCACATGGTTCAGGGTTCAGTCTTACTGCGTGTCATCTTGGACAAGTGTCTTCTACTATAGCCTCGGGCCGACCAAAGTCTTGTGAGTGGATTTGGTAGACGGAAACTGAAAGAAGCTCGTCGTGTATGTATATGTGTGTGTGTATGTGTGTGTACACACCACACGATAGAAATGTATATACATACATACATATATGCAGACAGACAGACACGGCGGGATTTCACACAGTTTCTGTCTGCCAAATTCACTCGCAGTTCATTAGTCAGTCAGTCTATAACAGAAGGCATCTTGCAAAATGATCTTCTTAACCTTGCAGCCATGTTTGCGCCTAATCTTATCCTAATTTTATTTAATTCAATTTTCGTGCTTATCTCCCCCTATCCTTATTTATTTATTTATTTATTTCTTCATATTTACCAATAATGGTTTGTTCTCCTCACTAAGGGCGTATTTTTTAATGAATTAAAATATCTTGGTTTCCTACATCAAGTATGCTAACGCCCACTTAACTATTAATGGAGAAGTTCATTTTGAACAAGTACATCATAAAAGTGAGAAAACAAGCTGTTAGCTGTGGACTAATTATTGCACTAGTAGTTGTCGTTACTATTATAGTTCTTGTAACTGTACAGTTTGACATACTTCCATACGACCAAACGAGATCCGTCCAACTCTTGCTCTGGCAAATAAGCTCTGGCATTTTATCACTGCCATTAACTACTTCAACATGAAGTGATAGCACTTTATGATAAGGATTTTCCTTTCCTGGTTTATAGACTGACCGACAATAAATAAATAATAATTATGACAATAGCAAAGGAGTAAGAGAGTGAGAAAGATAGAGAGAGAGAGAGAGGAATGTTTTAAGCATATTATAACAATAGAAACGCCTGTTATGTATGTGGACGTATATCTTCTCTGTTTAGTCAATATTAGAGTCTCTTTTATTAGCCTTTTAGCTGATAACTTCAGCCAAACGCTGAACTTTTAAGAAGATTTTTGGATTTGTTTTCTATTTTATTTTATTTCATTTTATTTATTTGATTGTTTCAAACAGATGGGATCTGTAGAACTTCTGTTCTGTCTTTGAAAATCACAGCATGACAAAATCATTGTGTAAACATTTGACAATATATCCTGCCGAGTTCCATTTATTGATTATAGCTTAAAACAGAAACACAAACCCGAACAAAATATAAATAACTTAATGTCTTGTGAAGATTTTCGAGCAGCTGTTTATGATATTGCACTGCGTTTGCGCAAGGAAGATGTGTCGTATCATTACCGTTGTTTGTTATCACACTGTGCTGATCTAAAGGTAGATTTATCCCCCTTGTTTATGAATAACAACTTCTGGGGCCTGTATAATTGATTAATAAACATTGAAAGTAGTAAGTAGTATAACGTCTGTCGGCTGTTACAGGATGAAAAATAATAGAAGATCCACTTTTGGTTGGAGACAATGCAAGAGCGGCAGCGACAGTAAATGAACTTTGAGGAAATGAGTCACAGAAAGTCATTCAGTCAGAAGGTGTCTGATAGTCCTTTCTACTATAGGCACAGGGCCTGAAATTTCGCGGGGCGTGGGGCGGATAGTCGATCACATCGAATCAGTGTTCAACTGGTACTTATTTTATCGATCTCGAAAGGATGAAAAGCAAAGTCGACCTCGGCG
>NC_068991.1:6827023-6827932 GCF_001194135.2 Octopus bimaculoides | reverse complement strand
ACACACACACACACACAAATATCTTCACATGCCGCGTGTATGTAGACCAAACTGATATAGACAAATGTTCGTAGAGAAAAAATGGGGTAAGAATTATGGGAATGGCGAAGAGAGAAAGAGAGAGAGAGAGAGAGAGAGAGAGAGAAAGAGGTGGGGGAGACGGTGAAGGAAAGAGAGTGTGGGTGAAGGAGAGAGGAAGAGAAAGAGATAGAGAGATGTGGAGAAAGTGAAATATGTCATCACAGACAATCTTTTTGACTAATCTAAAACAAATATTATGATATTGATGTAAAGGAGAAGATAAAACGAATTAAACGAACATTTTCTCTCCCTCTCTTTCTCTCCCACCTCCGCAACACTTTTACGCCATCTTTCATCTTGCGCAGAGATTCATATTTATCCAATCGACCAAGAATGTTTATTTATATTTTCAGAATTAAAAGTATTCTTACAATTCCTGCTGTTCCAAATATTCCAACCACCCATTCATCCATCCATTAAATCATCCACGCATCCATGCATCCGTACATCCATCCACCCGTTGAATCCATTCGTCCACGCATCCACCTCAAATCTCCCATCCATCCATTCATCCAACCATTCATCCATGCATGCATCCATCTATCCAAATCCATCCATCCATCCATCCATCCATCCATCCATCCATCCACCTGTCCACCCATCCATCCGTCCGTCCGTCCGTCCGTCTACTCATTTGTCGGTCTATAAATAGGCACAGGACTACTACTTTATTTTTTCATGAACAAGAAAATAGGAGGCTGTGATGTCTATGCCTTTCTTCTATTAAGAACATACATAGGGATCAGTGCAGGCCATACTTACATGTATGGGTGCGTGCATACATGTTTACACACACACACACACACACACACACACACACACACACAC
>NC_068991.1:6825825-6826681 GCF_001194135.2 Octopus bimaculoides | reverse complement strand
TATTGCGTTACTCTATCTGTGTCTGTCTGTCTGTCTGCCTGTCTGTCTATCTATCTATCTATCTATCTATCTATCTATCTATCTATCTATCTATCTATCTATCTATCTATCTATCTATCCATCTATCTATCTGCCTGCTTGCTTGTCTGTTTGTCTTTCTGTCTTTTTGTATGTATGTATGTATGTATGTATGTATGTATGTATGTATGTACGTGTGTATCCGGTATACGGAATTGAGTCAGCATTAAATTAAAATTGTCATCAATGTGTCATACTTAATACGCCAGTTATTGCGGTATTCGTCCTGCAATTGCATCCGCCATGAAGGTGTTTTGTTAAACACAAAATGAATATCGAAAAAGACACGACAAAATCGCCCTTGCAGCGGTCAGTGACAGCGCCAGCTGAATACATATCTGCATATATGTCAGCGCGTATATGTGTGTGTGTGTGTGTGTGTGTGTGTGTGTGTGTGTGTGTGTGTGTGCTTGTGTGTGATTGGATTAAAAATCCAGGCAGATATCATTAAACCAATCAGTGTTACATGATACCAATAAATACAAGTAGAATATACATCGAAGGTCATGTATGACAAGTAGATTCAAATATTGAGAGGAATTTCGAGAAGTTCAGGGTATTAGACAAAAAAATACATATGAAGAAAATCATGTCTTTAATTGTAGAATTCACCTTACAAAGCCGACAATTGTTTCTGTTGTGTTAACATATTTAGATTTTAAAAATATTGAAATTAATATTTCCGAAAATATGTTAAATTCAAAATGAACTAAATTCACTCTGAATTTAACTGATTTCGATCGCCTTGCAAATGTTGCGTGTTTGTGTGTGTGAGTAT
>NC_068991.1:6821918-6825547 GCF_001194135.2 Octopus bimaculoides | reverse complement strand
ATCACGCCAAATTGTTTCGTAACTTAAAAATATGTAAATAATTAATATTATTATATTTAATAATAAATGAATTATTATTATGAATAATGAATTATTAGTCTGCATTAATGCAAAATGCAAAAAATCCTGAGGACAGAGCTTATGTTCTGAATTATTTTGATGGATTCCTTATCATGTTCTCTTGTAACGTGCTATATATTCTGCATGGTTTGTAGGATAATACATTAAAGAGCTTCTTTTATGAGTACTGCCAGATTAGTGGAAATTCGTATATTGTAACTAATATATATATATATATATAAATCCCCAAAAAACGAAGAACAAACACAAAGAAAAAACAACAACGCGAGGACGTGGTACATGTAAAATATTAGCAGACGCCCAGGGAAGGAAAGAAAGATAGTTTAACGTTTCGAGCAAAGCTCTTCTTCACAAACAGAGGGAAGTCCAATAGAAAAGGAAGACGGATGAAAACAAATCGCCAACGACTCACGTGTGGTGAGAGAGAGAGAGAGAGAGAGAGAGAGAGAGAGAGAGAGAAATGAGTGAATAAATGAATGCATGCACGTATGTACTATGTTACGTCATATTTCTTTCTTGAAAACTTCTAGTAAAAGCAAAAATAAATAAATAAATATAATAATTAATTAACAAAACGTGTCATGCGATCGTGAGCTCCCGGCAGCTAGTTTGCAAATTGGTTTCAATTACAATTATTAACATTTGACATCTTGTCTGTGAACTTGTTCATTTCTTCCAGGCTTAAGGAACGCCATATTTTCTTCCTCAACTTCACCAATCTACGCACACAAGGAGTAATTTTTGCTTGAAAGTTAGGCTTGTTCACTGAAGCATAAATGTACCATAATGGTTCCAAATAACTAAGGGACATTAAGAACAAAAATGTAAGCAGGGAACCAATTAATTTTTCACGAAGGAGTCATATTTAAACCTGCAGTGGAATTAATTGAAGATATTTTAACCTTTTCGGTAAAAGGATTTTCTCGATCTTGTTGTGTGTCTACCATGTCAAAGCTAACCCACCGAACGAATGAATCTAATAAGGCCACACCACAGGTTCTGAGAAATGTAACGAGGTCGAAATACTGTGATGTCTCAGTCTCCTTACGTGAATTACGTGTGTTACGAACATAACATATTCTAAATGAAGGAAGTATTTTTCCGATGACGAAAAACAACATCGATTAGATGTTTACGTTTGAATCTGCCCGAATGAATTGAGAATGAACAGCTACATGACTGCTTGGATTCTCGCTGTTCTGCGTGCAGTCTGTGCTATATAAAAGATCATCTTTAACTGAAATGTAGAATTTCACTGAATAATGAACAATAACTTATAGTCTTGTAGCGTACAGTCAATTGAAATCCCTCTCCTCTTTATTATATATATAGGCATCCGAACGTAGCAGATAACAGCTAACCTTTGGCCGCTATTTGGACTCGGTTGCGTCCTCTACTCTGATTGGTTGGTATTGGCGGAATTTGTATCTTACTCTGTCACTCCAATCTGCAGCGTATAACCAATCGGAGCTCTAAATATGATCATGTGGGACAGTCTGTTCTTAACTCTTACACTAAGATACACACACACACATATATATAACGGTCTTCTTTCAGTTTCCGCCTACTAATTCGTCTCAAAAGTCTCAGATCGGCCCGAAGCTATAGTAGAAGACACTTGCCCAAATGTCAATCATTGGAACTGAACCCGAAACTGCGTGATTTGGAATCAAAATTCTTACCACGCAGCCATGCCGACTGTTAGTAAACAGAAGAGAATCCATTCCTGTTTATTTTGGCAAGCAAATAGATTTATACACATATATATTAATTATATCTTATTTACATATTGTACAGGTGTACACATGTCCCCGCATGTGTGCGCACATATGTATTGCACATGTGCATGCGCATGCGCATCACACTCATCTCTTTCCGTGTGTGCTGTCTCTGTTTATGTGCGTCTGTGTAATAATATTCGACTTCATATGAAATATACGTCAAAACTGCTAACATGTCCATGTAAGTCTCTAAGTGTTAGCAACTTCAAATATGCGGGTTTTTTTTTTATTTATGTAGGGTACAAACATATTTAGAGCAGTCAGTTGCTGTAAAATGTATGCCTCGGTGGGGGTTGGCGTGTAAAGATTACAAAGAGCAGAGGTGGGGGTTGAATGTTTTGCTCACACTCTTTCCCCCCGCTATTTATTCGCTCTTCGTTCCCCCCCTCCTTCTCTTTTAGTTTCTTCTGTTCCCCTCCCCCTCTTCTGCAGGTCACCCCCAGGCTCAATGTTTACCCAGTGGTTGACTAACAAGACAAACCTACATAACGACAATCTCATCTCACTAAGACTCCCGTATATGTTAGCAACAACGCAAACCACGCTCACACACAGAGCACACACAACATACAGACACATAACATACGGACACATATGCATACACACACACGTACGCACGCACGCACGCACGCACACACACACACACACACACACAGCACGTATTCATGCATACACAAACGCATGCACATGCAACACACGTACGCACATGTACATACACACAGAGCACACACATGCTCACACGTATGCACACACACAACATACACAAACACACACACACACACATGCACACGCAACCTCCACCCTACATACTCCCACAGCACACACATACACACATACACTCGCATACAATACATATACACACTTCCAACACACGCACGCATACACACAAAACATATAAGCAAACACATACACACACATAACACACTACATAAAACACATGCACACACAGACACACACACATACACACATACACACGACACACGTACACACACATACATACACACTCTTCCTTTCTCTTCCTCTATTTCTTTTTCCTTCTCTATCTTTCTCTCTCTTCTCCCTCTCTCCCTCTCTCTCCCTCTTCTCATTTTCTTCATTTTCATCTTCCCTTTTCTTTCCAGTCTTCCCCACCATTTCTATAATATACTACCAGACTTGTAGGAGCTATGCTATGGCGGTGCGACTGTCAACTAACAGCGAAGTGAGTTGGTGAAACGATTTCGAATTGGTGACGGAAATTGAAAGGCCTGCTCCGAGTGGCACACCCTTTAGCTACTTCACTGGTCCTGCTCGCAATTAAGGGGACATGGGGGCAATGATGTTTTCTTGAAAGAAACAAGACTGGCGTTTCTTTACCAGAGGAGGCTTCAACTGCACGAAGATTAATCCTTCAAATTTTCCTCTTATAACCCTGTCTTAATGGCAAAATAAAAGGACGGTAAAGTCGTTCGTAGTTTGCTAAATTGGTGATTTGGCGTTATTTGAGAGAAGACAGCAAAATCAGCGAACTGGTTGAATCGTCAGCTCGCAGGACCATACGGTGAGCGGTATTTCGTCTGTGTTTACGTTCTGGGTTCAAATCCCGCCGAGGTCGAACTTGTTTTTCTTCTTTTGAGGGTCAATAGATTGAGTGTCAATTGATCACTGGGGTCGATAACTGACTTTCTGATTTTGCGTTATTTCAGAGAAGATAAAGGCGGCGAGCTGGTAGAATCGTTAGCACGCTGGACCAAAAGCTGCACGGCATTGCGTCCGTCTTTACATTCT
>NC_068991.1:6820278-6821908 GCF_001194135.2 Octopus bimaculoides | reverse complement strand
GTTTTTTTTTTCGGGTAGGGGAGGGATCGATACTAAAGTATCATATGATCATTGGGATCACCTGACCCTCCCTCCACCATATGATCACCTGACCCTCCCTCCACCACATGTTCACCTGACCCTCCCTCCACCACATGATCACCTGACCCTCCCTCCACCACATGATCACCTGACCCTCCCTTCACCTAAATTCCAGGCTTTGTACCTAAAGTACAAAAGATTATTATTATCTTTAACGGAGAGCTGCCAGAATCGTCACTCCACCGGATAAAATGTGTAATGGCATTTTTTCCGGTTCTTTACATGCTAAGCTCAAATCCTGCAAAGACCGTCTTTTCCTTGCTCCCTTTCAGGATCGATAAAATAAAGTATCTATCAAGTCCTGGGGTCAATATAATCGACTTACCCCATCCCTCCGAAATTGCTGGCCTCGTGCCAAAACCTAAAACCGTTCTTTTAGAGAAGATAAACTGGTTATTGCTTTGACTGTTTCTTCCTCACATTTCATGTGAAACGATTTCGATGTCACCGCACACGCGCAACCTATAAACGCCAAATTGTAAAGTTGGCGCTGACATACATCGAAGTAAGAAGCCAAAATATTTAATTAATTAAAATTAAATCCAGAGTGAGGAGAAAAACTCATTAGTTTAATGATTAAAGCTTGGCTCTTCCTTTGTGAGTTTAGCTTCAAGAAGAACAAACCCATGGAAGAGCAATTGATTGCTTGATCTGTTAGGTATAGCAACTAAGTTACCTACAAATCACACGCAACTATCTTTAAAAACTCATTGATTGATGCAGACTCTGATCGATCATCTGTCATTTGTTTTGGTCACTGGGCTGCGACCAGGCTGGGGCACTGCTTTGTAGGGATTTTGTCGAACTAAACGACCCCAGTGTATGTTTTAAAGTACGGTACTTATTCTATCGGTCTCTATTACCGAACCGCTATGTTACATGGATGCAAACAAACTAACGTCAGTTGTCAAGCGCTGGAGGTGCGGGTGTGTATGCAAACTTATACATAAGACACACACACACACACACACACACACACACACACACACACACACAAACGTATTATATACAACGGGCTTCTTTCATTTGCCGTCTATCAAATCCAGACACGAGGCTTTGGTAGACCCGGAGCTATAATAGAAGCGATATGCCCAAGATGCCGTGCAGTGGGACTGAACCCGAAACCCGTGATTGCAAAGTGAGTTTTTTTTTAACTACACACCCATGGCTTCAAAATAGAAAAAAAGAAGCAAAAGAAGTATAACCATCACTGTAGCAACAACAACAACAACAACAACAACAGTAGGAGCATCAGTAGTAGCAGCAGCAGCAACGACAGCAACAAAAACAACAACAGCAAAGGATGAAAGGCAAAGTCGACTTCGGTGGAATTTGAACTTAGAACGTAGAGGCGGGCGAAATACCGCTAAGCATTTCGAGCGGCGTGCTAACGATTCTGCCAGCTCGTTATAAATAATAATTTATATATTAACCACGAGGGTTCGCATTAAGAAAAGACATGGACAGAACAGGACAAAAGAATGTGTGTATGTATGCGTGTGACTGTGTGTGTGTATGCGTGTGACTGTGTGTGTGTATGCGTGTGACT
>NC_068991.1:6813854-6820128 GCF_001194135.2 Octopus bimaculoides | reverse complement strand
AAAAAAAAAAAAAAAAAAAAAAAAAATCAACAGTGTGTAATCTTCGGTAAAGGAGGAGATGTTAGTGGTCCACGTAAATATCGAAAAAGGAAGCACGTGCAAGGCGGAGTGAATCGTATAAGAACACGACAGTAAATCACCGAGCAAAATTGGCTTCTTGTTTGATAAAAAAGAATCTGCTGTTTATAAAACGCCATTGGGTGAAAGAGAGCATTTGAGCTACCGAAGACTGAGAAACACTGCTTCAAATAAATAGACGTGTATTCAGTAAAGCCTTTTTATATCCCTATGGGTTTTGCTCATCATCAGGATGAAACAGGTTATATCAACAATCTGCCATAACAGAGATTGCATTAACAACCTAATATAGGGCAGTTTATTTTAAGAATCTAAAAAAAATAGGGTCGAGAAGAAAAATCAGGAATGGTTTATATTATAGATATTGTTTATTACATTACGTTTTGCCTTTTTGCTTGGTTCGGTTATTAGACTGCGGCCATGTTGGGGCAGCGCCTTGAAGAATTCTTAGTAGAACGAATCGATCCTGGTACTTATTTTTTTAGGTAAGTTACATGGACGTTAACACACCAATGCCGGGTAGCAGACAAACACGGACGCAAACACACACACACCTGCGAACACACGTACACACACATGAATATATACAACGGGCTTCTTTCAGTTTCCGTCTACCAAATCCACTCACAAGGGTTTGGTCGGCCCGAGGCTATAGTAGAAGACACTTGCCCAAGGTGTCAACAGTGAGACACGACCCAGTACCGTATGATTGGGAAGAAGAAGAAGAAGCAGAAGGAGGAGAAGGAGGAGGAGAACAAGAACCATGATTATTAAGAAAGAATTTAGGAATTGCATAAAACTTTAACTAGAATGGAAACTACGATCTGGAGATCGTGAGTGCAGCACCCGAACCACTGGGCCTCACGCCTTCTAACCATGATTGACACCTCGGCAAATCGGCGCAGGGTATAGGGACAACGCGCTAATTTACACTCGAAAACAAATTGGCCGGAATGATACCCAGTACATTAGGGCTCCAAGTATACGATTGCGACTTGCAACCGAACAAGAATCGGTAGAAGAGATGACGATCTTGGCTGGATTTGATCTCAGATAGTTGGCGAACGAGCGGAAATAGTGCAAAACATTTAGTCTAGCGATGTTATGTATGCCAACTGGTTGCTCTTTCATTTTGTACAATTACTGAAATTACAAGTTTAGCCTCGAAAATACTTGTTATTTAATGATGATCATTTGATATTAATGATATAATAATAATTAGCTTGCACATTAAAATATTAAACATTTTACCCCAACCCTCGGATTCCATGCCTTTAATGGAATAATTTTTTCTGGCTGGTTATGCGTCTAAACCGACGAGATGACAAATACCAAAGTTATTTAGACTACGCCTTTCATTCTTTAAACATAATTTCGATTCCACAAGTCGCTAACATTAAACTATGGAGCTTTTGTTTTTTTCTCTCACTAAGCATAAAGGTCCGTAGGCCCAGGAACAAAGATTGCAAGGGGTGCGAGCGAACCCCTTAGAATTCTTGAGGGATAATGAAAACGCTTTGAATATCCTGGGATGGATCTGAGTTTGCAAACCCTTAGTAAATTACATTCTTGCACTCATGTAAAGGTCTTTTATTCCAAAGGAAATAAAGTAAAAACTCGTGATTTTCATGTGTTTCCGAGAGACTTTTTTATCGCTTTGTCTGAGGAGAAAAAGCAGTAGCAATTATGTTTTCCAATGGTTGTGATTAGTGAAACCAAGAGAAATATATCCTTAGATCGGATCTCGGCTCGAATGATTACAGCTGTATGTACCCCGCTAAAGGTAATCAAGGGATTAGGCAGTGGAATTAACTCGGGAATGGATTAAATCTTTCAGTGGCGTAGCTATAGTGTATGCTGCCCGGGACGACCGTTGAGTTTGCTACTCTCTCTCCGGGTCCTCAAGCCTTTAAAGGATTATACAGCACACCCAAAAGTTCCATTCCTATAAGTGCCACCCGGAGAAGATCCCCGATCAGCTAAGCAACTGAAGTCTACCAACGTAGTCCGACAGCCTTTCACACAGTTTCTGTTTCCTCAATCAAATTTCCCTAATTGACCCTTAAGCTATACTAGAAAAAGAACTTGTTCCATGTGACGCGTTGTGGGACTGAACCTAGAGCCATGCAACTTCAAAGCGAACTTCTTAACCACACAGCTATGCCTTCGTTCATTAGAGACGTGCAAAGAAGTGAATTGGTATCAATTAGATATTGAAACCGGACATCTTCTGCACACAGTACTTGAGATAGTGACACAGAGATAAATGTGTGTGTGCGTGTGTGTATAAATACGTATGTATGTATATGTATATACACACACACACATACATATAGGAAGAGGGAGGGAGAGAGAGAGAGATTTGTATCTTATTTGGGACAACGCCCTTTTAATAACATTCTCTCTCGATGTATCCGGACATATTTCATTTCAAATCTTGTGATATCGAATTACGTTTGTTGAAACAGCTCCATCATTTCCACTTGAGCTTCCATCCACACAAAAATACTCACGCCCTCCATGAACATAAGATCACGCATTTGTCGGAGGCGAAACATAAGCAAATACAACAATACGGTATACGAGGGGCGCTGTACAATTCCTAGCTTTAAGGGTGTCGCGAAAGGCTTGGTTGGGGGCCCCAACCTTCCGAGTTCTTTTACAGGCCTTAGAAAAACTGAAGGACCGCTGCAATAAGTGTATGAATCTGAGAGGAGAATATGTTGAATAAAATCATAATTAACTGACCCGCCTGTATTTTCTTTTACCCAAAGCCAGGAACTTTTCAGCATCTCTTCGTATTACTGGAACTTATTTTATCCGTTCGAGAAGTATGGAAGACAATACAGATTTTAAAATAATCTGACCTCAGGACTTAAATTATGCAATTGTCAATCATCGATGCACTACGAAGTGAGATGCTAAACTCTTTGTGACCAGAATCTAAAGTAAGGCTCAGATTCAGTTACAAATTCCTGCAACTTAGCTTCATTTTGGGGTTTTTTTACCGTGAAGACGCGTAGCTTAGTGGTTAGGGTGTTCGGCTCACGACCGTAAGATCACGTGTTCAATTCCCGGCGACGCATTGTGTGCTTGAGCAAGACACTTTATTTCACGTTGTTCCAGTCCAGTCAGCTAACGAAGATGAGTTGTACCTGTAATTCAAAGGGGACCAGCCTTGTCACATTTGATGTGTCACACTGAATCTCCCTGAGAGTTACATTAAGGGTATGCGTGTCTGTGGAGTGCTCAGCCACTTGCATGTTAATTTCACGAGCAGGCTGTTCTGGAATAACTGGAACACTCATCGACCAGCTCTTTCCCCTCAAATCTTAGGCCTTGTGCCTACCGTAAAAAGAATTATATTTGCTAGGATGATTGACAAATGTGAACTTGTCTTATGAAAGAGAAAGATTCAAGGCGAAAGTGCGTTGGAGTGCTTTTCAGGGGAAATTCCTGAGGGGAAAAAGCTGAAGGCTATTTAGGCTGTAAAATGGTTTTGACTATAGTGAAAAGGTCGTAAGTGTAAAAAAATAAAAAAAGAGAGAGAGAAACAAAAGAAAGTGTTAGAAGTGGTTGAGAAAGATACAGGAACAGTGAAAGGGTAATGAATAACTGGGGATGGGTGAAGAAATAATGATAAGAGAGCGTGAGTAGGAAGGGAGATAAGCAAGAGAAGGCAAACCCAGCTAGGGGGAGAGAGAGAGAGAGAGACAGAGAAAGGGGTAGTGGTTAGAGGAAGAGGAGGAGAACAAAAGCTAAAGAGAGATGCCAAGAAGTTTTTAAAGTTTCAAGATGTACTTGATTAGATTACAAAAGATATTTTTGGAACGCAATTCCTTGCAGATGTGCTGAACAAATAACTCGCGTGTGGGTGTGTCTTATCTCGGACTGTTTTCAGTTAGGTCTGTCTATTTGTAAACGTTTGTACGCATCTGTATTACAATGTGCGTATGTATGATTGCAAAACATATCATATATGTGTGTGTGCTTGTGTATATAGTGCATGTATGTATGCATATAAACACTTACATACATATACATATATATATACATATATGTAATTATGTATATACGTATATATGTGTGTGTGTGTGTATATATATACATATGTACAATAGCTAATTATTATTTATATGTGAATGTATATAACTGTGTGTGTGTGGTGAGTGAGTGCGCGTGTTTGGGTGTGTATTCACAAACAGTTGCCTATCTGATAATTTTGATTTCAAACTATGTGGGTCTCTATGTGATATAGCAGAATATTCACTAGACTTCAGAGGGCGCTAACAACTAACTGTGCATATTTCTGCACAACCGATTCGCGTGTATTTATATGAAATTGTTCGAGATCATTCGGAAAGTCCCCTTCGTAAAAGTTACGTGTTTGTTGATGGTTGAGAGCAGGAAGTTGAAAAGAGCTGCAGGTCCACTTAAATTGTCTTACATACGGCAGTTGCAGCGCTGCTCTAAATCCCAATTGGTTGATTTCTGTGCATTCAGTTCACACACACACACACACACACACACACACACACACACACACACACACACACACACACACATGCACGCACACACGCGCGTGCGCGCTTTTACAGATATTTGTCAATTTGCTGGCTTTCTTGCCTTGAATAGTTGGCTGGGCGTAGTAGCTTGGTGAAATTACAGATATTTTAGATTTTGTTGCTAACAGATAAGCAGCGCATAGAGTTCTGTTCACCCCTCTTGTAATTGGGGTGTGGTATATCCGTTGTTGGTAAACGTGGCGTGTTGGTGAATAGTTCTGTTATAATTGTTGTCAAGGTGATTGTGTCAAATCTAGGTCTTACTACTTGAGGGTTATTATTTTTTGTAGGTAGAAGCGGCGTTCGAGGATATATTTTTTCCTGTTTCCACACTTAAAGAGCGTTTCTTGTCTTTTGTTAAATTTCTCTAAAGGTTGTTTGAAGCTGTTATATTTCTTGACCCAGACAAGATCCATTGACATAAGGAGTTAGCCCAGATTTCTTAGGTATTACAACCCAGATTTCTTAGGTATTACAGCCCAGATTTCTTCGATTACATTGGAAAATCAGCACTCTGACTTATTGGTTTGAACATCATCCTGAGCCAGTCGTTGAAGGTAAAAACGTCACTATCTTCTGGGATTTTCGAGTCAACACCGACAAAACGATCCAGGCTAATCGACCAGACATAGTCATTAAAAACAAAGAAGAAAATACTCGTAAGCTAATTGATGTAACCGTTATATCAGTGAAGGAATTTGACAAATTGAGTAAACATAAAGACCTGGAAATTGAAATACAAAAGGTGTGGCATCTTAAAGCAAGAACTGTTCCTGTTATTGTGGGTGCCCTAGGTATGATGAAAAGGGATGTCAGAAACATCTAAATAATATCCCAGGAGAACCATGTCTCAGAGAAATCCAAAAGATTGTGCTGATAAGTACTGCCCACATCTTTAGAAAATCCCTATCAATTTAAATGTGTGTGTTGTATTACATTTCACTACTGCCCCTGCCACTTCCCCTCCCCAAGCTTTCAGTCATACTGTAACATCTCTTATCCTTCACTCACCCTTGGGCGCTGGGTGTGTCTCGGCAAGTGATTGTAACAAACATGCAGATTAAAAGTAAATAATAATAATAATAATAATAATAATAATAATAATAATAATCCTTTCTGCTAAAGGCACAAGGCCTGAAATTTGGCAGGAGAGGGATTGTCGATTACATCGAACTCAGTGCCTAGCTGGCACTTATTCCATCGACTGCGAAAGGATGAAAAGCAAAGTCGACCTCGGCGGAATTTGAACTCAAATCGTGAAGTCGAAAGAAATGCTGCAGTGCATTTTAGCCGGTATGCTAATAATTCTGCCATGATGGTGATGATGACGATGATGATGACGACGACAGCAGTTATGTTGATGCTGAGAATGCTGATGGTGACAATTATTCACATTTCAATTTGAATCTCTTTAAGTTCTTTTGACTGACTTGAAAAGTTTTATCCCAGATTTTATCGCACAGAAACTCGCTCGCGCACCACATTATACTCATTTGTGCATGTGTCTGCTTAATTTGTGTATGTGTGTCAATGTGTGTGTGTGTGCATATATATATACTTGTATACAGAGATGTATACATATATACATTTATGTACACACACATGAATATACTTTTATATGATATATATGT
>NC_068991.1:6812782-6813802 GCF_001194135.2 Octopus bimaculoides | reverse complement strand
TTATGTGTATGTATGTATGCATATATACATATATGTAAGTATATATATATCTATGTATGTATACATACATATATATATTTATATATATGTATATATATATATGTATGTATATATATGTGTGTGTATGTGAATATATATGTGTGTGTATATATATGTGAATATATATGTGTGTGTATATATATATATATATATATGTGTGTGTGTGTGTGTGTGTGTATACATACATCCTTTTCTCCTTGTTTACACCAAGGAATGTCTGATATAAAAATGAAAACTAAGAGAGTCTGGAGAATGACGTCAAAGATTAAGCATTTTGATTTCATTGTTGGGTAGAAAATGGAGACGACGAGAGAGGGAGAAGAAGAAGAAGAAGAAGAAGAAGAAGAAGAAGAAGAAGAAGAAGAAGAAGAAGAAGAAGAAGAAGAAGAAGAAGAAGAAATGGAAAGGAAAAGTAAGAATACAGCAGAAGGTTGCCTCAATGTGAACCCTTCGACACCTAACCAGAGGGAAAAGAGAAGCAAAGAAAACAGCAACGGGAGACTCCCACCCCACCACGCTTACACCACCACTGCCGCCGTCGCCGCCCCTACTACTACTACTACTACTACTACTACTACTACTACTACTACTACTACTACGTGAGTGGCATTGAATTTCGCAAAGGAAGGAAACCAATTTTGAAGAGCAATTAAATTAAGGTGAATGATGAGAGACGAAGGTGGCGGCGGTGGTAGCGGCAGTGGTGGTGGGGATAATGGTAATGATGTTGGCAGTGGCTGTTGTTGTGGAGTGGTGATGGTCGTTATGTGGAGTGGTGATGATCCGTTATTGTTGGTGGTGGCGGTGATGGTACTGCCGTTCATGATTGTGGTGGTGGTGTTATTGTTGTTGCTGTTTGTGATGGTGTTGGTGTTGGTGTTGGTGGTGGTGGTGGTGGTAGTTGTTGCTGTTGGTGGTTGCGGTTGTAGCTATGGTCGTAGTGGTCGAAGTTTTGTTGCTGTGGAGGTGGTGGTGGTGTTG
>NC_068991.1:6806446-6811509 GCF_001194135.2 Octopus bimaculoides | reverse complement strand
GGAGTTTTATCATGGCTACTGAATAAGTGTCACATATTTTTACAGATATATATATATATATATATATATATATATATATATATATATATACACATACATATACATGTATCACCCCGTATATTTGTTATTATATATATATATATATATATTTGCGCACGCACACACACACATATATATGTATGTATATGAATCTCAAGAGTTAAAGAAATAAAAAGTTCCTTAGTAATCTCGTCGTAATGCAGGATCCCGTAACGCAAAATCAGTTTTCTCATAAACGTTTATGTTATAAAGATGGATGCGTTCCGACGGATTTCTTTTTCCTTGTTTCTTTACTTTTTTTTTTCTGCAGAAAACAAACAACAACACAAACAAGAAACACGACCACTTTCATGCATGACAATTTCTAAACATGCACAGTACAGAATGTTTACATTAAAACAAACAAAGAAACAACAACAACAACCAAAAGACGAAAACAAACATCTCAAGAGAAATACGTTTGGGAATAAAGTATGCCATAATATCGCAACTGGGTACGTTCATACCGCAAATAGATGTTAATTATTGCGTGAGAGGTTGTGATGATGGAATGAGTGTTACTGGGAGGCTGAGGGACAATGTCTTCTATCGTTTTGTTCATTAACCATCAACAATTCTCATGAGAGGCGAAGGATTTATCTAAATTGTTTGAAGTTTGTAGCGTATCATTTTTTTTTGGTACAGTTCAACGTAGGAACTGAACTTGTAAACTCCTCTTGTAATTTCTATGTTAAGTTCACGATTCGGGTCATTATCAGTAAAAAATCTTGTGGAACTTCTTGTATAAGTGCCAACCACTTAGCAGTATTCTTTGCAGTCAATTTAAATGGTGATAGCGGAATTTCCGTATTCTCACCTGTATTTTTAGTTTGTCTTTGTTCTAACACAGGGGTTCCCAACCGGTGGTTCCCAACCGGTGGTTCCCAACCGGTGGTTCCCAACCGGTGGTTCCCGAACCCCTGGTGGGGGTGGCAAAACCTTGGCAGAGGTTTCGCGTACATTTTGGTCTAAAGGTCGCACCTGCAATTTTTCAACAGGTTATGGATGCGATGTTAGCTGACTGTAAATTCGCAATTCCATACTTGGATGATGTATTAATTAAAATTGAATCTCATGATCAGCATATCGAACATGTAAAGAATGTTTTTGGAAAAATAAGAGATCACAGTTTCACTCTGAGTGAGGAGAAATGTGAATTTGTTTTGCCTAAAATTAAGTATTTAGGACAAATTATTGATAGAAATGGAAGACGACCTGACCCGTCGAGGGCAGACGCAATTAAAAATATGCCTCCTCCGGCTAATTTTAACGACCTTGTAAGCTTTTCTGGGTCAAACGAATTATTATCAAAATTACATATCAAATATGTATAATTTGAGAGCCCCACTAAATAATTTGCTATAAAAGGATGTGAAGTGGAATTAGTCAAATAATTGTCAAAAAGCGTTTGACGATATTGAAAAAATATACTAATATCGGATTTGCCGCTGGCTCATTTCGATCTTGCAGCGGAGATTGTTGTAGCTTCTGGCTCTTCTGAATACGACATAGAAGCAGTAATGCTACACAAATATAAAGGCGTTAATATGAAGGCGGTGGTTCATGCCTCACGTTCTCTGATAGCCGCGGAGAAAAACTATAGTCAAACAGAGTTTAAGGTTCACCTTTCGAGTAGCCATAAAACTCATATATTCCGCAGTGGCATAGCTAGAGAGTGTGCCGCCTGCGGTAGCCCGCGAGGCTGCCGATCCCATCTCCAGACCCTATCCCTACAAAAATTAAATATGCCACATTATTGTACAGTGGTCCAAAACTGCCGGCCCCCTCAAAAAGCATAGCCCGGGACTGACCGTCCCATTATCCTCCCACCTACACCACTGATACTCCGAGCGTGTGCCCTTACATTTTGTTTGTCCTGCGCCTTAATTTGCTTCTGTCTCCGACAGTCCCCACGCTTCTCTAGACACTATTCCCTCCTCGTCGAAAGAACAATTCCATGCTGCAGAAGTTGACCCCACCCCACTTCCGGTTTGTATTGGTCCCCTCGCTTTGGTGTAAGCTCTAGATGTTGGTAGCATTGAAGGTTTGTTGAATTTATTTCCTTCCTCTAAGGCCCTCCTCGGAGCCGAGACTGGTTGTGTTTTGGAAACAGCACCTTGCGGTCAGCTGTTGTGTGCTTATGTGTTTGTGTGCGTCTATGAGTCTGCCACTGTGTGCATGTGTGAGTTTGTGAATCTGCCATACATCTCTGATCATAAAGACTCAGAACTGACTCCAACACAATTCTACGAAGAATATAAAACTATCCTTATATACATACACAGTTGCACACACACACACACACAAACGCATGTCTGAAATAAATTACAATCCTTTCTTATTTCTTTATTGCCCACAAAAGGCTAAATATAGAGATATAGAGGAGATAAACAAGGACAGACAAAGGGATTAAGTCGATTACATCGAGCCAAGTGCGTAACTGGTACTTAATTTATCGACCCCGAAAGGATGAAAGGCAAAGTCAACCTCGGCGGAATTTGAACTCGGAACGTAAAGACAGACGAAATACCGCTAAGCATTTCGCCCGGCGTGCTAACGTTTCTGCCAGCTCGCCGCCTGGAATTATGTGGAAAACAAATTACAATCCTTTCTACTTAATTCCTTCTTACTCCCTAAATTCCCAAATCTCTTTTATACGACCTCTACTCAATCCCTTCTACAATCGTTTTTTTTTTTCACCCTTGAAAAAGAATATGAGAAAAAATGCATTGACCTCGATAAACCACAACTCAAAATGAATGCCCTGACTCGGCTCACTTCTGCCCTACCAGCAAAATTGACAAAAATGACGTATGGTGTTCACGTGGTTACTATCATAGTTCTATGAGTAATGTCACATGAGTTTCTAAGAGTCTATTATACAATTAGAATGCGACAAATTACAGACGGTAAAGCTTTGGGGTGTATGTGATATACGTGCGTTTGTCCTCCATGTTTGAGTGTGTGTGTGTGTATGAGTGTGTCTGTGTGTGTGAGAGAGAGAGAGAGGGTTAGAGAGAAAGTGAGAGTAGGAGATTGGGAGAGTTACTCAGTAAATGAGTAAGAGAGAAAGAGGAAGACAAAGAGACACAGACAGAAAGAGACAAAAAGAGAGAGAGAAAGAAAGAGAGAAAGAAAGGAAGAAAGAAAGAAAGAGAGAGAGAGAGAAAGACAGAGAGTGAGGAAGAGAGAGAGAATAGGAGAGTGGAAAATTGGAAGAGTTACTCAGTAAATGAGTAAGAAAGAGAGAGAGAGAGAGAGAGAGACAGAGCGTAAGAGTTGTTTGTCGTGTTGCATAGATCTATAGAAAAGGTAAATGAGGCTCTGAGAAAGAACGAGAGAGTAAATGAAGAAGAGAAAGAGAGAATGAGAAACAGAGAGAATATATACTGAAAGAGAGAAGAACAAAGAAATAGAATGAATATTTCTGTGAGAGAGAGAGAGAGAAGGAGAGAGAGAGACGACAGACATGTCGTAAAAAAGCAAAAGACGAGATGGGGGAGGGGTCAAATTCCTCCGTGGTTTTATTTGTTTAATAATTGAATCATCATTTCTTGGTCTCCGGAATCTGGTGACCAGTTACAAGTGTATCATTCCATATATGGCACACATGTCATTATATTATAATGTGTAGGAGCGAGTATGCTTGTGCAGTTAAGTAGTTTGCTTGAAACCGCGTGGCTTAAGGCTTGGTCCCTTCGGTCCCTCAGCGCAGCATCTTAAACAAGGGTCTTCTACTGTAACTCTGGACCAACTAATGCCTTGTGGGTGAATTTGATAGACAAAAAGGAAAATGGGAAGCTCCTCGTATATATATATATATATATATATATATATATAAAGGAATACAAAAAATGGGATAAGAACGCAAAACATCCAGACAAATGATACAAAAAAAAAAGACGAGAAAAAACAAGGACGGGTCATTCGGAGTTTTCTTTCCTCAGTCGAGTTCCAGATTATCTTTGCAATTTCGGCAGGTTATACTCGAGATTGCTCCAATCTGGCCAGCCCCAAGGAAAAACTAAGTTAAGAGCACTAGATTCCTTAGAAGAAAGCAGCGAATGTATACGAAAACAAGTACGGAAAAAAAATGGAGAAATGGTACACAAATCCGAATACAGATAACAGGACATTTACAACAAGTGTCTTTCGACTAGGAAGAACTTATTGAAGAAGTTCGGCAAGTTTTTTCTGATAAAAACTCTAATCGTGAACGTAGCAAAATAATTACAAAAGGTGTTTACTATAGATTCATTTCCTACTCAGAACTGTACAAAGAGATTATGCTCCATGAACATCAAACAATTTTGGATAAGTTCTTCACCCCTCAAGCAGATGTTTATGATGGTGGAACTATAAAGATAGAAGGTAGAGTTCCTCATTTTCTTAGGAAATCTCAACCTAACAACACAACTCACAAAGCAGTTAACTTTTGTGGTAAGAACGTACCCTATGGCATGTGTGCTTGTTGCCATCTAAATTGCAATGATGGACCAGCCTTTTTGGGGGGAGGAAGATTTCAACGAATTATAGACACACGCACAATCTTACATACATACATACATACATACATACATACATACATACATACATATACCCTAATTTCACTTTACAGTCACGTGGTTTCGAGTTCAGCCCCACTGCGTGATACCATGGGCAAGTGTCTTCTACTGTACCCGCGAGACCATCAGGGCCCTCTGAGTGGATTTGGTAAACGGAAAGCGTGTGGAAACCTGCCATGTATGCTTGTTTGTTTGTTATATATATATACATGTATGTATGTATGTATGTATGTATGTATGTATGTATGCATGTATGTATGTATATATAAATTTGTATACACACACACACACACACATATATACATTATATATATATATACATATATGCATATGTGCACATGTATGCAAATGATAGCGAACTGCTAACATAAATGTAAGTATATACGCACGAGAGAGAGAGAGAGAGAGAGAGAGAGAGAG
>NC_068991.1:6805173-6806364 GCF_001194135.2 Octopus bimaculoides | reverse complement strand
AGAGAGAGAGAGAGAGAGAGAGAGAGAGAGAGAGAGAGAGAGAGATAGAGAGAGAGAGAGGGTGAGAGAGAGAGAGAGAGAGAGATCCATGTTGCTATTCATTATACATTGCTTTCATCATTATGCAAGTTGACAACTTACTTCATATAATTATAATCTGTTGTGCTCTCATGTTTAACGATTCAATCTTATTTAATGTCTACCTTTCTTTTTGCGACATTTTCTGCAGCATCAAATACCTGCGTCTTCGGTGCCCACCTAATTAAACCTCTTCTTAGTCTACGACAGTCCTATGTTTTTTTTCTTCTTTTTTTTTTTTTTGTAACCCTATTACATAGTTCAACCTGGAACTACTGTCTATTATATATTACAGCTGACCTTCCGACTCTCTAACCATTATCCTTACACTAAACTATTGCAAGCCTCTCTCTCACTCTCTCTCTCTCTCTCTCTCTCTCTCTCTCTCTCTCTTACTTAACACTATTCGCTTCAGAGTGCCATATTACTACTACCTGTTTGCTACATACTTTTTTCTTTCCTCCAACTCTCGTAGAAATTCTATTCTTCACTTTCGCTCGCCATTCCTCCGCCTTTTCTCTACCTGTTTCAGCTCTTTTTCTGCGGCAATTATTTATTCTTGTCTGCCGGCAGGTTGTTATTAGCGCTGAAGCCGATTTCTTCTTCTTCTTCTTCTTTTTTCTTCTTCTTCTTCTCCATATTACAAAGTGAAGAGTAGAATAAAGAGGTAGAGAAGAGAAATAGATTGACTAATAAGTAAATAGATAGAACGACAAAAACAAAACAAAACAAGAGAAACTGATGTATTAATAGAGCAAGAAACGAAGTAGAGAGAGGAAAAGAAAGAAAGAAGAAAAGATGAAAAGACTGATAAATCTAGTGGTCTGTTGGTAGAGGTTGTCTAAACTATGAATAGACATCTAAATCTGGCAACCGGACAATTTTATACAACAAGCAGTGTGTCGGATCCCATTGTAGTGGTAATGTTTGTTGTCTTGCAGTTAGCCATTCCTCTGGTGATGTAAAGAAGCAGAGTGTTGGCGGCGGTCGTGTAGAGCGTGCAGAAACAACATCTTTATCGAAATGTACGTAAATCCCTTGTAGTCATTTGGCAGCAGCATCAAGCTTCAGGTCACAACTTAATCGGTGTTGATATATATATATATATATATA
>NC_068991.1:6803590-6805005 GCF_001194135.2 Octopus bimaculoides | reverse complement strand
ATACACGAACTGGAAAACGCCTACAATTCTGCCGGACGCTGCTATCATCTCGTCCCCAAATCAAAGAGTTTAACCAGAAAGACAGTAAGGTATGTATTTTATTTTTCTTATTTCTATCTACTTATTTTTTTTTTTTTTCATTTATTTATTCTTTCCAATGTAAATTTTGCTCTTCCAGGCAAGATATCAATAAATAGCGTATACACTAAACTAACGAAGGAGTAATAAATTGTAGGACGACAATGGGAAATCGAGGGATACAACGAATGATTTGATATACGACAGTTGTGCAGTAACGACGTAGCCCTGATATTGTTGACGAGTTCGTTTTCAGCTTGTTATCATAATCGATGATGTAATGCTACGCAGAAGACTGTCGTCTGCTTCCTTCCATTTTGTGCTTCGACTATATTTATCATTATCATTATATTCATCCTCATTTTTCATCATCCTCATCATCATTATTATTATCATTATTATCATTACTGTTGATAATGATTTGACTCAGGTTCCATTATTTATTTATTTATTTGTTTATTTGTTTATTTATTTATTCTATGACATACCATCGCGCTTACAGCACGCATAGTCCCTGTTGTCTGTTGATATGTCAATGCCCACTGTGTTGGGAAATGTCGAAATGTTCAAACTGTCTTAACACGGTTGTACATGTGTAATTTTGTTTTTTCTTTCAGCAGCAGTATTTCTATTGGCAAACGTCTGACATTGACGCTACGTACACCAAATGTACACTGTTATAGAAAACAAAAACAAAAAAAAACTGTCCTTAATTACCTCTCTTTCTCTGTCTGTCTACTTGTCCGTCTGTCTGTCTGTCAGCCTATCTATCCGTCTATCTCTCATATATATATATATATATATAATACATGCAAAGGTTGGGTATGCAAAGAGGAAAATAGAACTCAAAACACGAGCAAATGTATATTTTTTTAATTAATCGGCAGAAGTTCCGGAGTGACTCAAAGACCGATAGATTCGTGCCTTGACACTCATCTTTTTGGTAAGTGTTAATTCACGATACTCTCGTCCGTTGAGTTACTCTAACTTTTCCTATTATTATTATTATTATTATTATTATTATTATTATTATTATTATTATTATTACCGTTGTTGTTGTTGTTGTTATTGTTATCATTAATATACATACATATATATAAATATATATGCATACATACATAAACATACACACACAAACACACGCATACACACACGATAATCTGCATGTGCACATACATGCGAGTGTGGAATTTTTATGTGCGAGTGTATTTTTTGCGCCACGTGATTATACTACAACACGTGTTTGTTTACAGTTTAACTTGTTGCTGCTCAAATGAAAGCATTATGCTTTTATGATGTGTGTCAAGGTGGTACATTATGCAGTAGTGTTATTACAT
>NC_068991.1:6800831-6803403 GCF_001194135.2 Octopus bimaculoides | reverse complement strand
GTATGTGTGGGTGGGGGGCACATACAAACATTGATATGCGTTATATATATATATAACGCATATCAATGTTTGTATGTGCCCCCCACCCACACATACACGCATATATATGCACATTAACATATATGTTTATATATATGTGCATGCATAATTACATGCATACATACATACATACTTAAAGACAGACGGATGGATGGATGGATAGATAGATAGGTGTGTGTATACGTACATATGTACGTATACACACACCTGTCCGTGTGAGTATGTGTATGCGTGTGTGTGTGTGTGTAGCTTTGTGCGAGTGTTCTAGTGAAAGTGATGCAAAAAAGTGGGCTTAACTTTTTTATTAACTGACAGTCCAGTTAATAAAGTCCAGTTACCTAAGCACGTGGTAATTTTGTTTAATGGTTCATCCAGCGCTGACTTATTTTTTGGTCTCTACCTCCTAATGGCTTCTCTAAGCATTTTGAGTCTCTCAGTATACCACTCGCGGTCACGTTTCAGAAAAAGCAAGGAGAACGACACGCCCTTGCTATCTTCCAAAACGCTCATCCTGACATTTTAAGTTGTGCACCTGTTGGTAGTGGAAATCTTCCTCCATAGAGAGGTACTATTCAACATGGCCTCCATCACACGCAATGTTTTTGTGCCATCGTTAAATCCGACACTCGAGCCCTCTTTGGAATAAATTAGGTGTGCTGCCGTACCCACTTCTTCACAACTACGTTCACTTTGGTTGTGTCATCACATCGTCCCCAATGATCGTCCCCTATTGGAAGTGAACTGGTGAGAGTCGGGGGTTGTCAGACCCTGGTTGTACGATTGATGGTGACCACTGACCAGCCCAATGAGCAGTCTCCTCAATTTGTTGCCAATGGTGTTTGTTGTTTCACATTGTCATGGTGAATTTTGATCGCTTTTAGATTATTGCAGCGCTGGATTAAGGTCCATAGAAGCCTTAAATATTTTAAAGATTTTGGTACCCCCCGTACATTATATAAAAAATGATAAACCATTTTTTATTTTTCAAAATGAAATAAAGGTAAAAGTAAGATGGAAAATAATGCTGGTTTCTGTATACTTCCACTTTATTTATATTTGAAGAGTTTTTTTCCTACTTTTTTTAATTGCAAAGTCTTGCGGAGCTCATATGCTTCTATACTTAGTGAAGGTAAGGCAACCCGAATATTATTTAAGCAAGGTTAAAATGATTTCTTTTGTGCCGTAAGCCATTTACCATTTCTGTAGTACCTCCATTCTCTTGATGCCCTAAGCACGTGGTAATTGTGTTTAATGGTTCATCCAGCGCTGGCTTATTTTTTGGTCTCTACCTCCTAATGGCTTCTCTAAGCATTTTGAGTGCCTCAGTATACCACTCGCTGTCACGTTTCAGAAAAGCAAAGAGAACGACACGCCCTTGCTATCTTCCGAAACGGTCATCCTGACATTTTATAACAATCTGTTAGTAAGACACGTGTAACCCGTGTCTTTAAGAAAGCACTCAATATAATAAAAACTTAAGAGTATTGTTTATTAAGCTATGGCTGACAATTACAACAGGGCCAACGGGTTTCGCCTATGGTTCGTCAGAGAATTGGATTGAGATTAGAATATTGATGAAATGTGATGGTAAGTAGAAATAACAACATGGCATCTCCGTTTATCTTTTATTTGCTTCAGTCACTTGAAAGATTTAGTCGAAGAAATCAACCCCAGCATTTATTGTTGAAGTTTGTTACTTATTCTATCGGTTTCTTTTGCCAAAACCGCTAAATGAACAAAAAACACTGGTTGTCAAGCGATGGTGGGAGGACAAACACATACACAAAGATAAGCACAAAGATAAACACACACACACACACACACACACACACACACACACACACACACACACACACACACACACAACGGTCTTCCGCGTTTCTGTCTCCCAAATTCACTCAAAATGCATTGGTCGGCTCGAGGTTACAGTTGAAGACACTTACCCTAGATGCAGTACAGTGGGACTGAACCTAAAACCATGTGGTGGCAAAGCAAGCTTCTTAGCAACACAGCCATGCCTGCACCTATGATAGGTAACCAAACCTAAACAAGACCCAGCAGAGCAACATAATTGAGGGCAAGACTACAGAATTATCATTTAAAATGGATATGAAGCCATATCTTGTGGAAAATAGATGATTTCCCAATAAAATCAAAGAAAGAAGGTTATGGTAGATGGTACGGAAACAGGCTGGCCAAATGAATAGAGGATGGGGTCGGGGTGTCAATATCTTGGAAATTCAGTTCAGGACCTGAAAGTAAATAAGCACATTTTATTTTCGTTCTGTTACCATGCTATCTTTCTGTTTACATTCACTTTTCAGCTGTACAATAATCAAATCCGGTACTCGGCAGAGCGATAGTAGAAAGCAGATGGCCATCTTGTAAATGTCAATGAATGAAATATCTAACGCATATGCACACACACGACTTTCCCTCTCTTTCTCTCTCTCTCTCTCTCTCTCTCTCACACACACACACACACATACACACACACATATATGTGTGTGTGTTTGTATGTCTATGTTTGTCC
>NC_068991.1:6799211-6799955 GCF_001194135.2 Octopus bimaculoides | reverse complement strand
CACACACACACACATTCTTGAACTAGTCAGTAGATGTGAAGTTATTTGCAAAGTATTAAAGCTACAAGAAAAAGAGGTTCAGGCAATCGAAATATAAAAATGTAACGTCAGTTTAACCAACCGTGTGGATTTACAATCCTTTTCATTCTTGACTACACGAAACGATTCTAATACGTGTACACTGCTAATCCACTTGAGGAGAGATTTCGTATGTTTTGCTCTACAATTAATTGCCATTGCTAACAAATAGGCAAATAGCGGTTCGGCAAATGACACCAATAGAATAAGTACTAGGCTTACAAAAAATAAGTCTTGGGGGTCGATTTAGTACGCAACCGGTATTTACTTCAGCGATCGCGAAAGGATAAAAGGCAAAGTCGACCTCGGTGGAATTTGAACTCAGAACATAAAGACAGACGAAATACCGCTAAGCATTTCGCCCGGCGTGCTAACGTTTCTACCAGCTCGCCTCTTGGGAAAGAGGCGAATATTAAATATTATACACACACATAGGTGCAGGAGTGGCTGTGTGGTAAGTAGCTTACTTACCAACCACATGGTTCCGGGTTCAATCCCACTGCATGGCACCTTGGGCAAGTGTCTTCTATTATAGCCTCGGGCCGACCAAAGCCTTGTGAGTGGATTTGGTAGGCGAAAACTGAAAGAAGCCCGTCGTATATATGTATATATATATATATGTATGTATGTGTGTCTATATGTTTGTGTATCTGTGTTTGTCCCCCA
>NC_068991.1:6796506-6798879 GCF_001194135.2 Octopus bimaculoides | reverse complement strand
ACACACACACACACACACACACACACACACACACACACACACACATACAGACACACGCAAATTATAGTGTTTCAATAGCAACAATTTAATTATCGCAATTGATAACATTTTTTTTCCTATGGAGACATTCATCACGTACCATTGTTTTAGTTATCAACTAAAATAGAATATAATTGCATAATTCCATTCAATTATAATAATGTAAGTTTAATTAACAAAAAATTATATCATGATAGACTCTATTATGATATCATCACACTTTGCCAGCATGAGATTTTTTTTTTAAATGGCACTGGAATCAAATTATTATATTTTTGCTCCACAGGAGTGGCTGTGTGCTAAGAAGCTTGCTGACCAGCCACATGGTTCTGGGTTCAGTCCCACTGCGTGGCACCTTGGGCAAGTGTCTTCTACTATAGCCTCGGGCCGACCAAAGCCTTGTGAGTGGATTTGGTAGACGGAAACTGAAAGAAGCAAGTCGTATATATGTATATATATATATGTATGTGTGTGTATATGTTTGCGTGTCTGTGTTTGTCCCCTCACACCATCACTTGACAACCGATATTGGTGTGTTTACGTCCCCGTAACTTAGTGGTTCGGCAAATGACAAAGATAGAATAAGTACTAGGCTTACAAGAATAAATCGTATGTTAGAAGTCATTATTACAGACCACTATAGGTTGGCGTGAATCAATCCCTGGATCAGTTAATCTATATATATATTCTGGTTTGAGCAAAAGATACAAGCGGCATCATTAATAGGTGAATATCCTTGGTGTGGTCAACGAAATGATAACAATCTTACCCAGGTGGACCCAGGTAGCGTAGATAGACTGTACCGCTTGGGGCATTGAGTTTGTTGCCTCAATCCCATCCTCTATGTAGGCACATGCAGAAAATCCAAAAGTGCTGCCCCCATAAAAACGTAGTCTGTGGTGAACCGCCCCCATGCCTCATCCCAGCTATATCATTGGACCTAATAAAAATTTCGGGTAGAAATTTCGAGAATGTCAACGAATATTACAGGCACTTGAAGAAGGCCGGAAGGTACAGCAGCCAAAATATTGTGACTAAAGCAATCAGGAAAATGATACTAGTCTGAATGTGTCAGCAGATCTTTTTAAATACTTTTAAAATGAACTCCAGTCGACCAAAGGGTGTTACGTTTTTACTAAAATGCTACATCACGCTAACTTTATAAAGGTTATTTGTGGAACCGCCAATGTAAATTGCGTCCAGTCTGAATCACTGACATTAAGACAGCCAACTGAACCGCTGATAACAGATAACTTTTCAATCTGTTGGTAAGCTCGCCCAAGATTTAGGACTATTATTCAATAATACTGATTTCAAATTTTGGCACAGGGCCAGCAATTTCAAGGGGTGGAGGAGTAAGTCGATGACCTCGATCCCAGTGCTTAACTGGTATTTATCTTATCAATCCCGATAGAATGGAATGCAAAGTCGACGTCGGCGGAATTTGAACTGAGAACATAAAGCCGGACGAAATAATGCTGAGCATTTTGTCCGGCGTGCTAACGATTTTGCCGGCTCACCGCTTTACTGGCATTCAATAGTATTGATTGATTTCTTATAAAAGAAGTTCCGTTTTCTAGTTGGATCAACGATATCTCTCTTTGGTATCTGATGCTGAAGAGAACTAAAAGATCGAAACGCCTCCACCTATCCAACAGAAAGAATTTTGAGCTAGATATGGTATTTTGACACCTTTTTGTCTTAATCGAGAATGTTTTTCTCCATGACAAACTGCAGTGACAAGCCTTTACATATTCAAATATTTCTCAAAAACATTTGAACTGTACTTAAGTTTGTTTACTCTCGGTCCCCGCTTCACACATCCACTCACGAATGAAATCCCTATCTTAAAGACTGAGAATAGTTTGTTTAGCGAAGAAATCGCAACGCAAAAAGAAGCTCAGTGCATCATTCGCGATTAAGACAGCTGTAAATATAGTCTTTGAGACCGTCTTTATATTAAGTTGTTGTGGAAATGATATTTGCATATCTACTCCATGGAGGTAGAATAAACTTAGTAGGGAAAATATGCGAATAACCGAGAAAGGTCCAACTGTGAAGATTGCTTCGAGGAAATTACAAACGCAAAGGTGTATTACATTTGATAGAATAAAAACACACAGCTGTTTTAAACATGCATAGAAAGAATTTTGGCACCGTTCCAAAATGTCTACACGCTTGCTTTAGTCTAAAATATTTTCGCATATTAAATAACACAAAGTTTATATAACAGGGTTTTCTCGTTTCTTAGCTACCAATCACATACAATACATACATACATGCATACATACATACATACATATATATATATATATATATATATATATATATATA
>NC_068991.1:6793539-6795942 GCF_001194135.2 Octopus bimaculoides | reverse complement strand
TTTCTCGTTGCACTGCGTGTTCGCTTCTTTTTTGCATCTGTGATTTTATTTTTGATTTTTTATATAAATGAAATGCTTAGCGAAATGCTTAGCAGTATTTTGTCTGTCTTTATGTTCTGAGTTCAAATTCCGCCGAGGTCGATTTTTGCGTTTCATCCTTTCGGGGTCGATAAATTAAGAACCAGTTGCGTACTGGAGTCGATCTGATCTACGGTATCCTCCCCCAAAATGTCGGGCCTTGTGCCTAGAGAATAGATTGGATATACATTGGATATACATAGATGGAAAAAAGACTATATTTTCGTTGCCTTATATTAAATATATATTTTATCAATTACAGTTCACTTCAAGTATTTTTTCTTTGGTTATTATTCACTTCTAATGTATTTGGCTTTCTATTATCATCCATTTTTTGAACTTCAAATTCTGGACCTTAAAATTTGTCAGTCTAGCATTATTACTTGATAGTTAAATATATTGCAGTTAGCTTTTTAGAAATGTGTAGCACGTGCTTTCCTTTTAGAAAACAGTTACAATGTACGTGTGAATCCGTCCCCTGCTCGTTTCCAGCCTGTCTGACACACATAACAGTTCACAACTAATTGCTTGATCCCTCGTTTATATAATTATTACAAGCCGTGCTGTAGGGCTGTCACACATGTCCTTGTCATTCCACCTGCTAGCCAAACCAGTCACCATGCTAGAGACGGGGCTTCCACGTGGTCCTTTAACCTGCTAGAAGAAGCAGCCAAATGTACCTTAAATCATACCCAGTTGTCATAAACGAAGCAAGCATGTATACCCAGGATGATGTAGTTCTGGATGCACTATACTAAACCATAAAAAAGGTAGGATAGAATGATTATGGCTCAAACGCCTTTGATCAAAGGCCTCTCTGCTCGATCAAGGTTGACCCGGGGCTAAACAACAAAGACAAACAACAAGCCACTGACTGTCAATACAATAGCATTTAGGAGTTGTTTTGTTAGATGGCATAACACGTGCAAATGGCGTCGGACGATAGTGTTCGTTACGTTAGCTGAGTCAGTAGAGAGAGGAGCCTGTGAAAACAAGATTAGAAAAGGAGGGAAAGAAAAATGGCGGTGGTTTTTATATAAAGACAAATAGATAAAGAGAAAGAGGAAAAGGGACAGGGACAGGGACAGGGAGTGCAGGCATAGCTGTGTAGTTAAGGAGCTCTCTTTGTAACCATGTGGCTTCGGGTGTAGTCACATAACGCGGCAACTTGGGAAAGTGTCTTTTGCCTCGGGCTGACCAAGTGTTCCAAAGTGTTCACGGTGTCGTAGTAAGGATCTGATCGAAAACTTTACAAATAGAAAGAAGTAGAAAACTTTTGAAATATAAAGTGGAAGCATAAAAAGATAAAATAAATGTTTTTTCCCGTCTTACTCTTAGTTTTGTTTCATTTTTGAAAAACAAAAAAGATGATTTTATGGCTTATTATTGTTTAAATTTTGAATTACATATATATGGTGACACCAAAATCTTTTAAGTGCTTAGGGCGGCCCTCAATGGGTCTTAATCCGTCCCTGCATTGGACCCTATAGTATTTATTTATTGACAACAAGCCACAACATACATAGATCAGAATTGGGCCCCTGGGCCAGTGAAGCCCCCGGGAAACGACCCAATATGCTCATGCCGTAAGATGATACAGTTGAGAAAGAATTGGCTGATATCTCTAGCAATTCGTGTGACCACGTAGAGGCTCCCTTACTGGCTTGATGGTTGGTTTGGCTGGCAGGTGGAATGACAGGGACATGTAAAACAACCTACAGCAGCCTTCAGCCTGGCTTGTAATAATCACATAAATGGGGGTCGAACAGTTAGTTACGAGCTGTTAACTGACAGACAGGGTGGAAGCGAGCAGAAGACGGAAAGAGATCTGTTGATATTCACCACGCTTTGACCTTTGTTATCAACTAACAATTGTTTTCCCTTATTACCTCCCCTTTTTCCTCCTCCTCTTATTCTTCGCTACTAATTTTTCCTCTCTCCCTCTCATTACTCCTAACTTATTTATCCAATATCAGTAAACAACTCGTTTTTCTCCGACGAAAAGGTTCCGCCCGAAATGTTAGACACCTACTCTTTCTCCCGTCATAAATAATTTATTCCATTTTGTGAACTTTATCTGAATAAAATGTACTTTGGTAAAACTGACAGACTGCAATGTTCCAGTTGTTGTTGTTGTTGTTGAATCCCAGTTTAACAATGATTGAGCTGAAAACGAGGACGAAATGTTGTATAGGCTAAGATTATTCTGGAGCTTTGGGCCTCATAAGAACGATTGCCAGGTTTTCATGGTGTATAAATGACCGAAGATCAAAACATTCCCTTTGAACTGGACGTCGACCTGTTTCCCGGTTTCTATGGCGTATG
>NC_068991.1:6791731-6793447 GCF_001194135.2 Octopus bimaculoides | reverse complement strand
CGCCAGTCCATCGCAGCGTTACTCAAGAAACAGGAAGAAAGAGTGAGAGAAAGTTGGGGCGAAAGAGTACACCCCACCCCCGCCGGGCCTCATGGAGCTTTAAGTATTTTCGCTCAATAAACACACACAGCGCCCGGTCTGAGAATCGAAACCGCGATCCTCCGACCGCGAGTGCGCTGCTCTAACCACTGGGCCATTGCGCCTCCACTGATAGAATAAGTACCGTACTTTAAAAAAAGTACTGGAGCCGACCTTTTGGACTAAATCCCTGCAAGGTGTTAATATTAATAACTTGTGGGGACGTTGTATTTCGTCATGCGACCATAATATACAGTGAAGTATATTAAACGTTGTCTCAGCATAGTCATAATATATTAAACGTTGTCTTAGCATAGTCATAATATATTAAACGTTGTCCCACCCAACGTAGTCATAGCCATAACGTACTATGAAGTATATCAAACGTTGTCCCAGCGTAGCCCTACTCCAATGACTGAAACAAGAAAGAGATAAAAAAAAGAAAAGTCCTCACGTTCTTCTGGGATTTCTTTACGAGTTTTAACGTAGGCGGCAATAATCCTAGCAAATATCTAAAAAGTGACACATATTGAACTGAATGGTGTGGGAAGGACAGGAAAATATGCTGAATAATTAAGCAAAATTGGCTCCCGCCTAATTAAAATAACGTTTTTTTTTTTTAAAAGTTATTTGTAAAATATGCGAAGAGGGCGTTTGCTTAATGGGATTTGGTGAAATGAGCAATAGTATTCGATTTAAAGAATATTTGGCTACTGTTTCAAGCTGGTGAAGTGACTACGTAGGGCAGTGATGGCGAAACTATTACGCGTGTTGCCTGTTACACGGAGCGGGCTTTTTAATTTTTGTGGGGTGACGCGTAATGGACTTTAAGAAAACCTTCTTGATCTTGTTGAGCATTATCTTCAGCAAGTGTCCTTTTCCACCATTGTAGGTTGACCATTACCTTGTGTGTAGAATTTGGTATAATTTGTTACGCAGGCGCAGGAGTGGCTGTGTGGTAAGTAGCTTGCTTACCAACCACATGGTTCCGGCTTCATTCCCACTGCGTGACACCTTGGGCAAGTGTCTTCTACTATAGCCTCGGGCCGACCAAAGCCTTGTGAGTGGATTTGGTAGACGGAAACTGAAAAGAGCCTGTCGTATATATGTATATATATATATATATGTATGTGTTGTGTATATGTTTGTGCGTCTGTGTTTGTCCCCCCCCCCCAACATCGCTTCACAACCGATGCTGGTGTGTTTACGTCTCCGTAACTTAGCGGTTCCGCAAAAGAGACCGATAGAATAAGTACTAGGCTTACAAAGAATAAGACATAGATGAGGACGGCACAGGACAGACAATTACACAAAATGAATTGTCTGTCCTGTACCGTCCTCATCTATGTGTGATCCGTAGTGATCGTAATCAAGATTTCAACTAGTAGGCCATTGCTACTCCAGACTGATGACGAGCAAAGACTCAGAAACATGTCTCTGGATGCAGGCTTAGCTAAGTGGAGGTGCTTGTCTCCCCCTTGTTAACATAAGGACACAGGAAATGTGTCAAGGCCGACAGGAAGCGTTGCTACTTCCAAGGGCTAAATAGCAGTAGTATTATTCCTTTCATGGGACTGTCACATTAAGTTGACAGCATACAACTACTATATATATATATATATATATATGTATATATAT
>NC_068991.1:6788272-6791656 GCF_001194135.2 Octopus bimaculoides | reverse complement strand
TATATATATATATATATATATATATGCGCATGTTTGTGTGTGTTTGTGTGTCTATCTGCGTGTATGTGTGTGTGTATAAGGCGTATCATTTTCAATCATCACTTGAAGTGCAAGTAGGGTCGGCTGCAATCTTTGATATGAAATGTGAAAGATATTATGATGAATGTTCTCATTAGATGCTGTGCCCAGGCTAAATACAAGCGCTACAATTCATCCTTCTTGGCATGCCTATCAAGAAGCCAGCAGTTAATCAGGCGCCAGAATGTGGAAAGAGATACATTTTAAACTTAACATTGGAAGAATTATTTACACAGCCCTCAGGTAAAGCTAGTAGTTCTAGAAATAGATTGAAGTTTGCTGAAAGAGATAAGCGTTTATAGATCGACTGCTATAACATGGAGTAGAGGCAAAGCTATGCTAGAGTTAGGTATGTATATTTGTGTGTTTGCCAGCGTGCAGATATTTACTTTTATAAGTAGGATGAGGAGGTTAGCTGCCGGCGAGCAGGGCTTATGTTTCTCTGTCATAGTTGCATCTCTTCGCTTAGACGAGTGAAATTCATCCGGGATCTATATTATTCCTGAAGTTCTACATAAGACTTTTGGACGTCCACGCAAGCAGAATAGAAAATTGGGGACCCACTGTAGTATATCAAGGACGCATGAAAAAAATTTACTTTAGACGCATTTATTACAAAAAAACAAAACAAAAACAACTAGGTTTCTTTCGCTAATGTTTTATATAGTTCAACTTACACGTGTTAATGTGTGAAAAAACAAAATAGGAATTTTGAAAGAAAAATGTCTATAAACTATTTTTTAAACATAGAATGGCTATGGGAGTTTACCAGAATAAAACAGTTATCAAAGGGGTCTATAGACAAAAAATTAATTGAGAAGTACTATCTTAGTGATGTGTAGCCAAATATCAGGACTTGCTCGACGAGGCACCAGAGGTAGCATGCGGCTTCATTCCCTATTGAAGTCAGCCGCTGAAGCTTTCCAGCTATATTGATGTACAGTTTCCTTCAGAAGATTGGACTGGAATCCAGACAACTGAAAGAAAAAAAGGCCGCTAAGGAATAGGCATGGTAGCTGAAACCAAGATAAGAGTGCTGTGGTGGACAAGAGACCAAAAGTGGAATCCTTCCGCAAGCAAACATTTAATCCAATCCACGCGGCCCCATTCAGGTTAAGCGTCCAGGCTGAGGAATGAAACGCTTGTGACCTTGAGAAACCTGCTGATGATACAGAAGGATTTTCAAAATTGTGATGGATTCAGAAGAGCTTATAGTACCTCTAAACAGCTCCAGCAGTTTCTGCCCAAGGGAAAGCATCTCTGGTGTTGATTTCGTCTATAACCCAATGATACTAAATTGGGATGGAAACCAGATGATAGTTTGGACCACTGAGTCTTTAGTACCAGGCGAACCTATGAAGAGATATTTTTAAAGCTAGTCGTTCCATCTCAAATTAGTTTCTACCATTTTGTGATCCTGAGCTCCTCTGACGGGGTAGTCACGACTGAGATGCCTTTGATAATGTTACTACGCGATCACAGATAACGCACAAAAACTGCCGCCACTCTATGCTGCTCATATTCGCGTGCATGCTTATAGTCACATATGCACACTCATACCTGAACGCTGTTATTCATACACGCGCATACATGTGTGTGTGTGTGTGTGTGTGTGCATTAGAATTTTTGTTTGAAGCTGCTTAAGTAATGTAAATAATGTAATTGTCAATATGACACACTTAATGTATGTGGGTGGTTAAACGCTGTGAAGCTGCGATACTTCGTCCAGGGTAGATCCTTTTAAAGCCGTGTTGCGTTTAAAAGCACAGCATATCTCGAAGTTAGGTGAAACGAAATCGTTCAGGAAGTAAGAGAAAGTGACAGAAATCGATACTTCGCGATTTTGTTTTCCATGCGCGAAGCATTTGCACATCAACAAATAGCTCCTACGCTGTTTGTATACATAAGCGCAGGAGTGACTGTGTGGTAAGTAGCTTGCTTACCAACCACATGGTTCCGGGCTCAGTCCCACTACGTGGCACCTTGGGCAAGTGTCTTCTGCTATAGCCTCGGGCCGACCAAAGCCTTGTGATTGGAATTGGTAGTCGGAAACTGAAAGAAGTCCGCACGCGCGTGCGCGCGTGTGTATGTATGTTTCTATGTCTGTGTTTGTCCCCTCCCAACATCGCTTGACGACCGATGCAAGTGCGTTTACATCCCCGTAACCTAGCGGTTCGACAAGTGACTGTGACATTCCTCTCCAGATGATCCCAACTTAGCTTTTGATTCCTGTCTGAAGCGTTATCCATTTTCTTCGTTCACTAACGTACGTGAAATTATCTATCTATCTATCTATCTATCTATCTATCTTTCTTTCTTTCTTTCTTTCTTTCTTTCTTCCTTTCTTTCTTTCTGTCTGTCTGTCTGTCTGTCTGTCTGCCTGTCTGTTTATCTGTCTGTCTGTCAATTTATTTATCTAACTGTCAGTCTATCTGCCTGTCTCTCTCTTTCTGTACACACACACACACACACACACACACACACACACAAACAGATGCACGAACGTCATAGTTTTAACCATCCCCATTTTATTCTTAAATAACTGTATCGTCCTGAGTTTATGCATGATGTAAATAATAATAATAATAATAATGATAATAACGATAATGATAACAACACCACCACCACCAACAACAACAACAACAACAACAACAACAACAACAATGATAATATCCCAGCCCCTATATTGCTTGCACACGTGTGAAGCAAGAAAGACATGGCTGATGACACATGAGCCGTACTTCTCAGTTTACCTTGAAGTATGTAGGACAAATTTTGTGTAGCATCTGACTTGTTTCTCCTCTACTCGTAGCTTCAATTTCAGCGAACAGATTCTCCCCTATCCCATTAACCACCAAATGAAATAGGGATCGTATTCTTTCGTATTCTCATCACCCCGCACTATGTGTCATCCCTAGCACCTGCTTTTCGTCTTTCTGGCTATTAATAAGCTCCTCTGAGGTAATTCTTCTTTGTATAAAGGGTTTTGGTTTCGGATTTCGTTACATTTCCTCATTTAACATAGTTGTTGATTGTGTCGCTTGCCGTTATCTATTTTTGTATTCAAGTATCAGCGGAATTTTGCTCTGGGGACACGCTAATCGGGCTTCGTAGCCATAGAGTAGCTTGTTTCTGAGTATTCGTAAAGGAAGGGAGGGGGAATGTCCGATAACAATTTTTGAGAATTAATCTGTCACACATTCACGTACAAGCGCTCCCGCGTACAAACATGTGTGTGTATGTGTGTATATACGTGTGTGTGTGTGTGTGTGTGTGTGTGTGTGTGTGTGTGTGTGTGTGTGTGTG